>NC_056733.1:1189376496-1189398996 GCF_019279795.1 Protopterus annectens | reverse complement strand
TAATAATAATATATAATCAAATTATATCCCTTGTATAATACAGCAGCACTTGTTAGAGCATGTTTTAAATGTATAGTTTTGAACATTTTTCCAGTAAGCAATGAAAGAAAACATATGAACCAATAATGACAAAACTGCCCAAATGAGAACATTTCAACCATAAAAGTTCATTCAAGCTTCTGTCATTACAATCTACCAATATCAGTCAATATGCACAGTCTATGCAGAAGTAAAAGTCATCTGAATAATTCCACATTAAAGAGATCTGTAACTAATGAAAAGGTTACTGCTAGCAAACACGTTTATATTTTAGTATTTCATCTACAAATTCAGTGCCTGCAGACCTTGAAGAATACATTGCCTGTGTTACATTAAAAAATGGTAAGCTGGTAATATTGCGGTAAGGAATGGATGGCAAATTGAAAACAGGTTCATTAAGTCCCTAAGAAATATTGAAGTCTGAAGAAGTGCTTGATGGTTTAGATAAAAGATAATCCTCAATCCTGGAGGAAATCTTGTTTAGCTACACTCTGAAATTCAACACTGAGAAGCACAGTACTCACATGATTTAGTTTATTTCAAACAAAACAAAGCAAACAAAAGAATTGGTACAGCAACCTAGAAGGATTTAGCACAGTACATATAATGCAATTCTTTCATTCCATTTGCATTAGTTTCCATAAAATGCCCCAAATACCAAGTGTCTTTGCCAGCTATTGTCACAAAGTAATTTAAAAAAGCCTCTGCTAGAGAGGAATATTTTCAGTGCTGAGAATTTACAATATAACACAGTTTCTGGTTCAGTAGCTGTGATGAAACATAGGTTATTTTGGTGTGCTCTGCTTCTGACCTGATGCAGGAAGGTATGTGTTTCCAGATTTCTTAATAAGCATCCAGAAAGGGAGATCTCTAATGTAAACAATGTGCCAACTGAGAACTTAAGAATAATCCCTTCACCTTGAAAAACAAATAACAGACTAAAGGCAAATTTATGTAGAAGCCATTTTTACAGCTCCCTAAATGTTAAAATTCTGTGTAATGATGAAGTTGTCTGTCAGTCAATTAGTTAGCTTTTAGCAGTTCACATAAGAATTAACAAAAGTTACAAAAAATTGACTAGGTAAAGAAATATGCTGCACTCTAGTTTAATGCAGTCTAGGCAATGACAGCATCATTGAAAACATTTAATAGAGTAATACTATGATTGGGAACTGCTTCATATATACAGAACAATGCCACTGTGTCAAGTACTGAGCAATTTTGCACTTTTCAGCTTAACCTGCTCCTGTGAAAAAAAATAGCCATCTGTATAATGGATGATGTTAGCACAGGTATGAAGGGGTTAGGAGATGAACCTCTGCCTTCAAGACATAAACCCATGTTAAAGTGTGTGTGTGTGTGTGTGTGTGTGTGTGTGTGTGTGTGTGTGTGTGTGTGTGTGTGTGTGTATGTGTGTGTGTGTGTGTGTGTGTATGTATATATATATATATATATATATATATATATATATATATATATATATATATAGGTCTACTTTAAAACATTGAAATTCCATAACTTTGAATTTCATAACATTGAGACCATAACATCGAAAATCCAAAACACTGAAAACCCAAAACAATGAAACTTCAGAACACTGAAACTGTGCTTCATAACATTGAAAACTACAATGCACATGTAAATAACATTCCCTCCACCTATAACAACACCTAACTAACAAACACACTTTCTACTACGATTCTGCAGGGGGGATTTATTGAATGTGCCCTACTGTTATTAGACTGACTTAAAGTGCTGCAACTGCATTCTTTGGGGAGTACTTTACTACTGTTTCTGTCAAAGTATGTTATGTTCTTTAAAAGTCCTACTTTCAGTTATAATTTTAGTATGTTTTCTTAGAAAACTAAAACTGATATCTCACTTTGCCCATTTGTGTTCATGTAGAAGGTATACAATTTGGCAATTGCAGTCTTTCACACCTTATGCTACGTGGGTTTATGAAAAGATTTGTCTAGGGATATGAACACATTTCTAACTTAGGACAAGTACTAATGTTAAACTGACATTCTAGAAAATGTTCTATGATAAAGCTGTTGCCAGACATAAGCACCTGCTATCCCATTAAATGGGTTGTGTTATTGCCATTTGTGGTTGCTAGGTTTGAGGGCAGGCTCTTAGGTTTGTAGGTATATATTAGACTAATAACCATCAGGGCTTTTATAGGCCTAGCCATGCAATCAAACATAAATATGCCTCCATATATCATGGATATTTACTAGGATTGGGGTATGCTAGGAAGTTTCTAAGGGTTAGAGCCTGATCCAGAGCATAGAGAACCCCTGAGACACATATTTGTCACACAGCCATGTCTTATTTATGTCACAAGCAAAATTTAAGTCCTTGGCTTCGTGGTTCTGATGCTGTTTATTTTGTGGATGTGCAAAACGAACATCAAAGCTGGACCTGGGGATGCCGTGTATGCCAGACACAGATCACTTCTCAGTAACCTGTAAGCAACAGAGTATAGATATGTGGCTTTAAGGCAATCAGTATAGGACAATATGTTTATACCTTGGATTCTCCTGGTAAGGAATCTTTGTGAGCATTCTAACTATTGCATATGGCTGGTCAGGTACATGCTGGAGGTGTCACAAGCATTATACTCAATGATGGGTCTAATAAGGGACAACAAAAGTGGCACTGTGACTTCATTGGACCTGGATGGCATTCATAGAATGATGTTCTTACTACCATAGCTACAAGGTGGCCAAAGTCCTTTTTACTGTATACATATGTTCTCAAATCCCTGAATACAGAGTCATCCCTTAGAGGTATCTTATTAATGCAATAATTAGCTTGGGTGTCAGTTTTCCCAAAAGGCACTATAATGCATTTCTTAGCATTGAGTTTTAGTCCATGACATTGGCACCAATCATTTGTCTATGTTAGACCCTCTTGTAAGAAATTTGTGTTATGGGAGAATCTATGATAGCTCCTAATTTGCAGTCATCTGTGAACTTGGTCAGGCAAAGTTCTTTGACCTTAGCCGTTACCTCTAACAAGTAGATACCACATAGAATCAATCCCAGCCCAGATCCCTGAGGTACCCCGCTAGTAACTGGTCTCTTAGTGGAGGTTGTATCATCAATCCTGACTTCACATTTAAAGAAACAGTATTCAGGCTGCCTATGTTTGTATATGTGGAGCTTAAAAAGTAATAAAAACTAATAGCAATTTTATTTTTCTATTATGATTTCTTTGATGATGATGCCTGTATGAAACAGGTGCTAGCACTAAGTCTTGTTGTTTTTTTTTACTAATAAACATCCATTTAGTTTGAAATTGGGCATGGTGGTGACTTTTCTACTTTTGAATTTTTCAACTATACCTGAGTGGAATATTGTATCAAACACCGTAGCCATATCAGGTAGGTGGTATGCACTATTTTCCACTCATATTTTCTCTTGGTGACCTTCTCCACCAGGTTTATTAGGCATGACTCTCCTTTGAAAAAGCCAAACTGGGTTTAATTCAGTGCCTGAAGCTTGCCTATGTCTTTGTTGACCATTTCCATGGTAATTCATTCTATGGCTTTGCATATTTTAGTTAGTCTAGCAGGTCTGTAGTTTCCAGGTTTGATTGATGGTCCACCCTTGTGAAGTGGGATAACTGTTGCAGTCCTCCACTCTAATGGTAAAAAGCCTGTTTAGTGGCTATAGTTGAAAAGTGAGTCAAGTAGTCCTGATAGGTCATGCTTCAAGCTATTTAGGAGGTATCGCAAAATATTTGACCTTAGCAAGAGACACCAGGATTTGCTCACCATTAATAGTTGGGAGGCTTATGCTAGTAGGTATTTCATGGGTAGAGAAGCTTGAGCTGAATTTTTTCAGACAGCAAATTGGATACGTTTCTCTACTGAAGGTGGCACCACTTACCACCAGGTTAGCACACTGATGTGTGCTGCCTTTGAGGTTTTGGACATAGCTGTAGAAAGCCTTGGGGTTATTTTTATCCTGTGAGTCTATCTCAACCTCATAATCGGCCTTGTCAGACTTAATTAGACCTCTTAGTTTCCTGTTTAGTTAAATTAGAGAACTCCTATTACTATGGAAGTTGCTCTTCTTGATTTTAGCCATGAGATTTTTTTTCTTTTTGTTATATACCCATTTAAGATTAGGATTCCACAAGTGCAGTTTATTTTTAGAGATTCTTTTAGGTTTACAACTAGTAGTTACAACAGCCTCTATACAGCCATTTACATGGTTGTACAAGGTTTCTGTGAACAATTCTGCACTGGTTGCTGTGAACTCGGGATTGGGAAGGGCTTTTACCTTTGACAAACTATTGCTTAATAGGATGTAGTTTGCATAGGAATATTTCCTAACTGTTACAGGGTTTCCTGGGATTACAAAGCTGTTTTATTTAGAAGGAGAGAGTTTTGTGGTCCTACCTTACCAGTGAGGACATGACACAGAGGGGGGGTGGGGTTGCAGTACTCTCCCATATTGGTATCAGGTCCAGTGTGTTGGTTTAATGTTGAGAGTCTCCAGTAGGTCTAGGCACAAGCTTTGGGATTCTGGGGGACATACAGTGATATATAACTTAGGTATGGGACTTTGTCTATGGTGACTGCACAGGAATAAATTCCAGGGCATCATTTTGTTTAACAAACATGGAGCAGGTGCGGTGGTGCAGCGGTTAGTGTTGCTGCCTCACAGCAAGATGTTCTTCTGTTCGATAATCGGCTGGGGCATCCTCTGTGTGGAGTCTGCATGTCATCCCTGTAGTCATGTGGGTTTCCTCCTGGTGCTCCGGTTTCCTCCCACATCCCAAAGATATGCTGTAGGTGGATTGGACACTTTTGAGTGCATGCAAGTGTGTGCCCTCTGTGGAAGGTTGGGCTGGCAACTCAACACCATAAAACTCCACTACCAATCATGAGTGGACAGGTGATCCTCTGTGGTGACCCCTAACCTGGATAAGAATAATTCTGTTTAACAAACATAGAGTTATGCTTGCTGCTAATACAGATTGAGATGCCTTCACCTTTTGTCTTTGTCTATGCAACTGATGGTCTAAATGTATGGAAGGCACTGAAACATTGCATTGCAGATTTAAATGATGTCTTCTTAATGGCACATATATCTATAGTCTCCAGAGTGAGGACAGCTTGTAGGGTGTGGAGTTTTTTTTGAGGCTCCTAACACTGAGCAGTAATGGCTTTAGGTTTCTTTGGGTTCTAATTGCTATGCCTGTAGGTTTGTCAGTTTTGCATTGCCTAAGAAAGGCTTTAAGGGGTTGGATAAAGTTTTAGCCAATATTCAGAAGCCTAGGGGAGACAGGTGCAGAACATCCTTTGCAAATCAATGTAGTCTTTTAACCATGTCCTTCCATGGTGGCAAATACTGAATGGTTCTGGAAAGACACCAGAAACTAAACCAATTATTGAACTCAGTCATCTTTTCTTCATACTGTGAAATTATCCTTGGTGAAGGTAGACTGTTGCTTAATACAAGGCACATACCTGCCTGAGACACATATTCAGAGAGCTAAACAATGTCTCTAGTCTTATAGTACAGAGAAGTATATCTCAGGTCATCAGTGCCCGCATGGACTATGATAGAATAATGCTGGTTACTGTGGTGTAGTGACTTGAGAGTGTGCATTACTTGGTGGATCCTGGCTCCAGATAAGCAGCTAAGTGTGATCTTCTCCTTGTTCAGTCTGATGAGTGGGGAATCTGTGTGTCATACAATGGGGTCCCCTATGACAAGAGTCCTGGGTAATATGTTGACTTTCCTTATGGGTTTTGCTCTTGGGGCTCTACTGAGTGAAGGATTATGCATGTGTTTGGTGAGTGCTGTAAAGATTGCTGAATGCTGAACCATTGCAGTTTACAGGCTAAAGAGGTTTTTCAGGTTTGGGAAGATTTCTTTTTAGTGCCGCAGCATAGGTTGGTCTAGGTTTGTGGTGACCACTGTTTTGTGGATGCATTGTGTATGTGTGTGTGCTCTTGACAGCCTTGCTTGTATGCAAGCCTTTTGCCTTTAGTGAAATTGTCTATATGCATCTCTTCCATACTGGTTTGTTTTTCTTTATGGATTAAATGGTTGTCTGTGAACATGAGACAATTGTGACATTGTATCAGGGTGCCAATATCTACCAAGACAATTATGAAGATATTTGGAAATTGCAATAGTATGTTGCCTGGACTTGTATTTGTGCTGGCTACTGTAGGCAATGGACTGGGTTATACAGAGGTCTCCATGGGTGGTCTCTGGGGTTTGGAAATAGACTAGTCAGTTTTTGCTTAGATATGATAGTAGTGCTGTTTAATGTGCAAACTGGCTGCTCTAAGCTTGTCTCCAAATAATGGCTTTGTTTTAGCCACTGTAAGTTACAGTTTGTCTGTACACAGCATTGCTAACCTCTTAATGTAATAACAGCAAGAAAGATTGCTTCCAAGTGTAATGCTACAATAAAACAACTTAAATTACATTGACAAGAACATTTCGGGTATTAGGGACCTTTAGAATGTTTTAAAGGCAAAATCTACAAATAAAGCAAAAATAAAGCAGTTCCATATAACTAAAGCGCAAAACAATAAAATAAATCTCTTAGTCTCCAAAGATAGAGCTAGATTAACACAGGACCCCCTCAGAGTGTGGTTAGGGCACCAAGAGGTGGGGAGATCTCTTAGCCTCCAAGGATAGAGCTATATTAACTCACTACCCCCTCAGAGTGTGGTTACATCACCAAAAGGTGGGAGATATGGCAAAATAAGCAGGAGACAATTTGTACTGAGGGAAGTTTACTCAAGTGCAATACTGGTTTGCTGAGTGGGTATTTAGTATTATGGGTTGGATATATAGGATCATAGGAAGTTACTAGGCTAATAGCTTTAGAGCCATTACAAGCCTAGCCAAGTTCTTACCCTTATTTCCATGAACACCATCTATTTCCCCTGTCCAAGAGGGACACAGGTGGAACCCCTGGTGTGAATTTATGGTCACCCATCCAATCACCCAGACTGTGTTTGAAGAGGGACAATGAGGTGCTCTGTTTGACATGAAGTGGGAGTATTTTCCAATGGTGTGCTAACCTCTGAGAGAAAAATCTGTCCCTCCAGCAGGTTTTATTAATGCCAGATACCAGGTTAAGGTCTTTAGAGTAATCCATGTACCATTTGACTTATACATATGCAACATTTTCAATAAAGCAGGGTCAGAGATTGCCTTGCATTTAAGGCAGAGATCACCTCTGAGTAGTCTGCATGAAACAGAATAAAGTGACAGTGATTTCAGATGATCCCCATAGGACAGATGCTGAAGGCCTTGAATTTTTCTTGTGAGGAACCTTTGTGGTTTTTCCAATATCTGCAGGTGCTTGGAAAGGTACATACCAAAAGTGGCGTTGTACTAAATTTTTGGCCTGATGAGTACAGGGAGGTTATAACTTCTTTTTTTTGCTGGGGGCAATGCCCTTACTTATGAGATGAGCAATAGAGAATTCCCTTCTTACCACTGTGGAGGCATGGTGGTCAAAGATAAGGTTGCTGTCAACCTGTGTGCCCATGCCTCTCACCACTGAGTGTGTTCTTAAGGTGTCATTATTGCTGTAGTAGTTAGCAGGAGCATCACTTTTACTGAAAATAATTATAATACATTTTTTGTACTGAGCTTAAAGTCGTGACTTTGGCACCAATCATTTATTTGTGGAAGACCCTCTTGTAAGATGTTGACATCAATTGGAGATTCTATGACTGCTCCATGTTTACAGTCATCAACAAACTTTGTCAACCACAGAACTTTATTTTTTGCTTGCACTTCAGAGAAATAGATTCCAAACAGTAGAGGTCCCAGGACTGATCCGTGTGAAACACCACTGGTTACAGATCTGCTGCTGGAGGTGGATTCCCCTGTTTTGACTATATGTGTTCTGTCAGTGAGTCAGTTAGTGATCCATGTAACGATATAATGGTTGATGCTTCGTTGGTTGAGTTTGTCAATGATGTCTGAGTGGGGGATAGTGTCAAATTCCTTGGCTAAGTCCAGGTAGGCTGTAGACACAGACTTCCCCTCGTCCAGGGCCTTTCAGACTGTGTAGAAGAAGTCCACCAGGTTTAACAGGCATGATCTCCCTTTGGCAAATCCAAACTGAGTAGGGGTCAAGTGTTCGAGATTACCTATATCTTTGTTGATAAGGGCCATGATGATTCTCTCTATGGCCTTGCAGATAAGGCTAGTCAGGCTAATAGGTCTATAGCTCCTGGGGTCAGTGGAAGCACCACCATTGTGGGAGGGAACAATGGTGGCTGTTTTCCATTCAGCTGGCACAAAGCCGGTGCTTAGATTATGACTGAAAAGAGTACCCAATGGTGTTGCTAATTCATGTTGGAGCCCATGTAGGATGCAGCCTGGGATGTTATCAGGTCTCATAGATGCTGTGTTTTTGGTCTTAGAGGGGGGCATTTATGACATGCTCTTTAGAGATACAAAGTAGGGGACAGGTGGTAAGGATGTCATGAGGTACCTGTGGCAGGGACAGGGGAGTGAAGTTTTCACAGAGCCTGTTAGCCAACAGGTTAGCTATGTCCACAGGTTCAGTATATGCGGTATCATTAACTACCAGTTTGGCACAGATCTGGGCCTTTCCTTTTAGGTTATGGATGTAACTATAGAATGCCTTGTGGTTGTCCTTTGTTGAGGAAGCTAATTCAGACTAGTAGTTTGCTTTGGAGAATTTTACAAGAAGTCTTATTTGCTTGTTTAAGCAGAGGAAGAAGTGTTTCCAGTTTAGGAGGGGTGACTCCCTCTTACTCTTATACAGCAATTTCTTCCTCTTATTGTAAAGCCTGTTAATGGCAGTGTCCACCAGGTAGGTTTGCTCTTCCATGAGTAGCTTGTTTTGGTCCTATTGGGTACGGCTCAGTCAATGCAATTATACAGGTGTTTATATAAAGCCTTGGTGTAGAGCTCGGCATAGTTGCTAGTTCCATCTGAGGAAGGAGGTGCAGTGAAGCTATTTATGTCATCTTGTAAAAGGTTGTAATCTGCTTTGGAGAAATATTTTAGTTTAGTTGCTGCTGGGGTGTGTGATAGTCACTTCAAATGAGACTGATTTGTTGTCAGATCTTACCAGGGAGGACTTCACAGTGGGGGTGCTACAGTGATCTCCCATATTGATAAGCACCAGATTCAGGATGTTGGCACCCCTTGTGGGGGTGTCAACCAGTTAGTCCAGGGCACTGGAGTTAACAAAGTCAAGGAACCTTTGGGTAAGTGAGTTTGAGCACAAGTAATTTACCAAGTCAATGGATGAGTAGTTAAAGTCATCCAAAACTGTGGTGTTCGGATGCATCTTGATACACTCAAGTAGATCCACATAGGCAGAGTGGGTGTTCTGATTCATTGAGAGGGTCCTGTAGCTGGCAATAACTGGAATAAATGTCCTACCAACAGTTAATTGCACCTAAAGAGTTTCCAGGGAATTATACTGTTTAAACAATCTAGAGGTGTATTTATCTTTATTGAATATTGATACACATTGTCCTTTAGTTTTCACGCCTTTAGTTTGAGGTCTGAATGTGTGGAAGGAGGTGTAACCTGGTATGGCTGGGGTGCTCTCCACAGCCTTGAACCAGGTCTCTGTGACTGCACAAATCTCTGTGTCTTCCAAGGTGAGGACAGCTTTTAGTGACTGCAGTTTTATGTTCAGATTCCTAGCGTTTAACATAACCTTAAGGTTGCTCTTTTTAGATGGAGTTTTTACATTGATAATTTTGTCCATGGGACACTGCCTGTAAAAGGCAGTATGGAGTGGCAAGAGTCATAGCCAGTAGCTAAAATCCCAGTGGTGACAGATGAATACCATCTCTCGCAAAGCATCGAGGTATGTCGATCATGTCATCCCAGGCTGACAGATAATGGATCCCCTTAAATGACACCAGAAATTAAGCCCATTATTGAAATCAATCATTTTCTATTTGTATTGTGGCATCATCCTAGGTGAAAGTAAAATGTTGCTTAAGGCTAGGGACATAACTGCCTGAGACACATAGTCCAAGAGTTCAGTCATGTCTCTCTTCATATAGTCCAAAGAGGTACATCTCAATTTGTTCACACCAACAAGATCACAGAGTCATAACAAGTACCAGTTGTTGAGAGACTTGAGTGCATGTGTGATATGATGTATCCTGGCACCTGACAAACAGCTGACCATGACCTTTTCCTTATCCAGCCTGCTGGGAGGGACATCAGTGTGTATCATGTTGGAATCAGCTATTACTAATATGTTTGATTTTGTATTTTGCCTTAAGAGTTTGATGGATGAGACACTGGTGTGTGAGTTATTATGTGTAATGTGTTCTGCAAAGGAAGTATTACATGTAGCATGCTTGTGTTTGTGTTTTGGAAGTCTCTGGTGTTTAGATATGTTTCTGTTGAGGACCTCCACATATGTAAGTATGTGTGAAGTGGGCTTGGGTGGAATAGGATGTGAGATGTGCATGCTGGCAACCTGCTCATTGTCGTATGTATTGACTGGTGTGTGAGAGAGCATGGATACAAGGTTCTTAATATAGTTGCATCTCTCACATGTTGTGTTTGTGTGGACTAGGAGTAGAGGCTTGGGTTGTCGGTGAATATGAGGCATTGTTACACTGTCTCAGGATGCCCATGTTGACCATGCTGGCTGGAGAAACTGTGGAAAACTGTCCACCCATAAACGATAGGTACATTTATACGATCATGGAAAAATTTAACATACAAAACATTTGCATCTATAACCACCAACAGAAACCACCACTATTCAGCAGTGCATGATGGAGCACTACACGCAAACAATTGCAAACACAGGGCTTAAATAAAACAATATAATACCCTTTTTATCTCAAACCAGCCAATAAGAATGCTCTCTGAGTTCTAGTCAAATCACCCTCGATTAGATGGGACCGACAACACTCTCCTCTCAGAATGGTGCAGAAATGCCTTCATCAACAAAGGTGGCTTGAAGTTGATGCTCAGAAGTTACAAAACAGACCCAGAAATAGCAAACTTGGAACTGGGCAGTGCTACAGCTGAACTAGTACAGTGTACAGTAAAATGGAATGAAAAATAGTTCAGGCAATTCAGACAGTGGAATGCAAATACAAATTAGAAGTGCAATATTAGAGCAAAAACTGGCGCTTATAGTTAGTTGGAAACAATGGGTGCCTCAGATATTTCAGTATCTCAGTGAAGACCTGGTTTTAGTGCTCAAGTGATACCAAATAGTCTAGATTTAGAGAGTCTGAATCTAGCCTATGCTATAAAATGCAGAAGTACTAGAAATTCAAAGTGCATTAAATCAGATTCACAACAGCAGAAAGTAATTTAAGTAATGCAGCAATTTATGATATAAAATGCAGAAGTACTAGAAGTTCAAAGTGTATAAAATCACAGTAACAACAGCAGAACGCAGTTTAAATATGGAAAAGAATGGGTGGGAAAGTAATTAAACAGTTTGCACAACAGTCAACAGCAATGAAAGAGAATAGGAAGGGACTTTGGAAATCAGAGTAACATAAGGGGTGGAGGCCAGAAACACAGTCCTTTAAAACCACAACAAGAAAAGTACAGGGTGGGAGGGATGAGGAAAATTCAAACTGGAGCTCTTATGCTATGTTTTGAATCAAAGAAACATTTAGTTTAATGTCTCAGTTGGGGATGGGGGTGCGCAGTTTCAGAGAAAAAGGGAAAAAACATAGCAAGATAAACAGAAAGACACTGTAATGCAATTTTAAGCAGGTTTATATAGCTATAAAAATACTGAAGCCCAAATCCTGGAGCATAATACACAATACTGCTACTAATGTAAACCCATGATAAATTAAGGCATCAGACTACTAGAATGCAACTTTATATGGGTATATACAGCTTTAAAAAGTACTGCAGCACAAATCCTGGAGCACAATTCACAATACTGCCACCACTGCAATATTTCACATACTACGGCACTAGACTATGTAGACATTTACCAGTAATGCTCTAATAAATGTCTAATTGAGCCTCAAATCTGGTAGTAAATCACAGTACTGCCCCAGGTGTGAAAGAAGCTACAAGACGGAGGCCCCAGACTGGATTCAAAATACAAAATAAAGATGCCTTTTACATGCACTTCTATTTATAGAAATAGAATGCAGTATACTGTATAAACAATGCCAAATTCCTGCAGTGACAGACAATCTCCACACAACTGCAAATAAAACTGCAAGACTAACATCCCAGAAAAATTTTAAAAATTAAAACAGATAACTTTTTTGGTTAAACCATGGACAAAAAGTAGAAAAGTACAAAAATGTGTCACCACACAGGTCACTATAATTGCAACTTAAATATTTAAGCAGAATTTAAATAAAATGCTTTTTTCTCTTTTGATGCAAAGATAGTATCTCACACCTCTTGAATAAACAATTGTATAGGTGATTATAAGGTAACAACCCCATTTCAAGCCAGGCCATGGTTCCCAAAGGTGATAGTCAAACCTTGTGTCTTTAGGATAAACATCTTAACCATTATGCCAACCCTCACATGCCTGGTTTATTTCTTAGGGGGTCTTTGCTTTTTATTACATAATTGAGTGCTGTTTACACTTTGCAGTGTTCTTTTTGTAGGCAAGGTTCGACAGTTACTATTACAATGACCACTGACTTGTATTACATGCAAATATTGTGTTCTGCCCACATTCCTTAGTATTATTAACAGCCATCTGTATATACAATGCTGTTGTATTTTAAAAATGTCATTTCCAATACTTGAATTTATCCCATCAGGGTACAGTATCTTTAGAAATGATAGACTCCAAAACAAGGGGGGGGGGTGTAGCAATAATCTATTGTGAGTCCTTAACAATTACTGTCTTTCCCAAATCAGTCCCTACATTTAGCAACATTGAATTACTACTTGCACCCCTACACAGTAACAGTAAAAAACAATTATTCCCCCAGGCCTAAATTTCCCTATTTTGGAAGATTTCCTATGCTGGGCAAACTACGGTATATCCAATGAAACTATCATTCTTGGTGACACAAATATTAATTGGCAAAACTTAATCTCCAACTCCCCTGTGAATAGTATAAACTTGCATAGGCTTATACAGCTCATCACAGGCCCTACACATAGAGTACCTGGATCAACCTTAGCCTGGATCCTTGTATCTCACCCCCATAAATACTCCAACATTGGAACCCTCCCTGACACCTTAAGTGACTACCTATTAGCCTTCACCCATAGAACCCATATTCAAATATCCAAAAGACACTCCTATAGAACATCCAGAAACCTTACCAACTTCAGCCAAACTATATTCATAAATACAGTAAAAGCTCAGAATCGGACCCCAGTAAAACCATTACCTCAGGTAGAGGCTGTAAATTGTTTCAACAATGTCTTTCTCTCTACACTTAATAGCCTACCCCCCATTTGCACCAAAAGAACAAAACCTAACCATGCCATCTGGCTAACAAAACATACTAAACAGGCTTTTCTTTCCAGAGACTGAGCCTGGAAAGAATGGCGGAAAAATAGAAACCCACAAAATGAACTTAACTACAGGCAACTTCATAATAAACTAAAAAACTAGTCACACAAGACAAGAAAAAACATTTCTCTCAACAATTATCCAACCAAAAAAAACCCCCCAAAACGTTCTGGAAAATCATTTTCCATCCTCCTTAATCCTGGAACCTTGCAGAATCCAACACCTTCTCCTGACAAAGACCCATGACGAATTGTCCATATGTTTAACTCCTACTTTGTCAATACCATTCTAACATTTGTCAATGACTCATCTCCAAAACCTAACCCAAACTCCAATAATCTAATGGACAAATTTCACTCAAAAAAACCTGCTCTCTTTCTTCCCACATCAGTAAACCTCTAATAATATCCCATTAACTCCTGCATTCTCTATACAGCCAGTACTCATGTCCATAATTTATTAACTTCTAACCAAACTAAGACAGTAGAAAGGCACCATCTTTTGATTTAGCTTTTCTGCCTTGCTTCATAGGAATCCCCAGTAATGTGCTTGCATTCCCCTCAGCAAAAGTTTCATCCTGTGTCTTGGCCAAATTCCAGTTAACCTAAGGCTGTCTTGTTGCCCTGCGCTGTGAGACCTTTCGTCGGTGGAACAATAAAGTGCTTTCAGCTACACTAGTTCCCTTCAGCAAAAGTTTCATCCTGTGTCTTAGCCAACCTTCAATCAACCCAAGCCTGTCGCGTTGCTCTGCACTGTGAGACCCTGTGTCGGTGGAACACCAAAGTGCTTTCAGCTATACTAGTTTCCCTCAGAAAAAGTTTCATCCTGTGTCTTGGCCAACCTCCAGTCAACCCAAGGCTGTCTCATTGTCTTGCACCGGAAGACTTTGCATCGGTGGAACACTAAAGTGCTTTCAAATGCACTAGTTCCCCTCAGCAAAAGTTTCATCCTGTGTCTTGGCCAACCTCCAATCAACCCAGTGCTGTCTCATAGTCCTGCACTGTGGGACCCTGCATTGGTGGAACACTAAAGTGCTTTCAGCTACACTAGTGTATGTTAGAGTTGCATTTAATCTGTCCTCTAAACTGAAGACTCTTTCACTACTAGTCACCCCTCCCCACATTTTTCTCTTCCTATTGTACTCCTAAGTCAATTACTTAAAACTACTTTCTCTTGGAAAAAGTTTACCTATGTACATCCAGCCCAATACTTCAATTGTTTTTCCCTGTAGAAGTGGTGGTCCTTTTCACCACACTGTACTTGATTAGTAGCATAAGATTTGTAGTTATTAGGAAGATACTGCTCTACACTGACCTGGTATTGACTTAGCTTGGTTTGCCTGTTTTCCTTTTAGCAGCTGGCCTAGTCCAGTTTTTCTGACTCACAGCCTTGTATTACTTTGTGTCTGCCCCCTACCCCGCCTTGAACTTGCACACCTCTCTCCTACTCTGGCTTAATTAAAGAGGTATCAAAAAACCTGATGTAAAAGGAACCATCTTTTGACTTAGCTTTTCTTTCTTCCTTCATAGAAATTCCCAGTAGTGTGATCACATGTAAGTACTACCTGGTACTGGTTTTGTTTGTGAGTCTTATTGCTATTTTTGTAAAGTTCATCCTAAGGGGATCCTGCACTGCTTCTATAACCACTTTGCCTCCCCAAGAACTAACTTTAAATGTGTATGTGCCTTATTGTAAAATAAAAATATATCCTATACTTACCACTGTTGTATATTAACCCTGTGTGCATTCGCTAGCAGTCTACCATGGATTTTTATCTCCCTTTACTCTCCTAGTTCTTTCCCCCTCCTCTGAGTGCTCATATCTTACCAGTGTACTTACTCAGTTAGGCCACCAGGTGACATTGTTCAACCACTACCTATCTTTTAATACACGCCAAAAGTACTGTAACTGTTCTATTAATTTGCCACTGCTCTATTTTAGCCCTATTAATACTTACTGTATTCTACAAAACTGCTACTGTCCTGTTTTCAGCAACTATCCCCTGTCAACCCTCTTGCATCCTTCTAATTTCACACACACACAGTGCCTTATGCCAGTGCCTCCTTACCTCTGAGCTAGTTCTCAGCTTCTCTGATAACTTTTTGCTGGCTTTCTTCCTTTTCCTTGGCTCTATTCTCTACGTTTTCCCTGTGGGCTCACTCCAATCCCCTACCCTGCCCCCAATTCTCACCAACCCCACAACTCCTATTTTTATTTCAGTCACTCCCCACCCACTCAAGACAACCATCCAGTCAAAGCCTTCCCCTCTTTAGCCCTCCTCCTTTCACCCACAGTAATTAAATACATCATTTTTTCACTACTCCCTCTCACCCACAGCTCTTCTCTCCAACTACAAATCCTCCCATATTAAACTACCTTTTTCTAAACATGCTTTCCTTACTGTTCCTAACACTCTGAACCCCCATCCCCCTCTTACTACTCCTAACAACTTTATACCATGCCAGCTCCTATACCTTCAATCAGCTTCCACTCTCTACTCCTTACCATACTCCCACACAAAACCATCTCCTCCCATACAATTTCTTTTCCATCTCCTCCTCTCGGTTTCAGCTCAACCCTCTGCAGCTTTTTAATCCTAAATTTATTTCCACTACTGCTAAGACACTTACACTTAAACAAACACTAGAATACCCAGAATACCCTAAATCCAAACCAAAACACACTAAAATAACTTCCTTCAATAACCTCATCTTAGCTGGAGACATTCACCCAACCCCGGACCTAACCCACCCACAAATAACAATTACCGTCCCCCTTCCTCTAACCTTTCATCCCCTAAAATACTCTTACATTTTTCACACTCAATGCCCAGAGTCTCAACAACAAAGCACATCAGATTCAAGCATGTCTAATTCTTAACCAACCTTACATTGTAGCCACCTCTGAAACTGAGCTCAAACTCCACATTTCTGACTCTAAAATCCTACCCACTGGATTTCACACTTTTAGATGTGACCACCCAAATAAAAAAGGTGGAGGCGTTACATTAATCTATTCCAATCTACTTACCTTAATTCCCCTATCAAACCCCATTCCTAAATTCGACGATGCAGAACTAACAGTTGGTCTATTAAAAATGAATAATCACAAAAGCCTCTGCATCATTGCCCTTTATATCCCACCCAGAAATAACGTTTCAACCCTTGAAGACATACTCCAATGGGCCTCAGCTGAAATTAACCTTGAAACTTACATACTAGGTGATATAAACATCGACTGGAATAAAATCAACAGTCCCATACCCTCCCTGCCAGTAACCTCTTTATCTTTACTCAAGTAACCCACTCCATCAGCAGACCCAACAAAACAAACCCCCAGGAACCACTCTTGACTGGATCTTAGTCACACAGCCAAATGAAATTACCAACTCTGGCACCATCCCTGACTCTATTAGTGACCACCTCCCAGCTTTCATTTACCATGCAACCACCTCCCATCCACAACAACATCAATATATTCAGACCCACAACCTTAGTAAATTTGACCCCCAAACCTTCTCTAACTATCTCAAACAAATGAATTGGAATATTCTAAAAACCCTTCCACTCGATAAAGCCATAGACCACTTTAATTCTACTTTCCTAGATGCTCTAAATTCCCCAGCTCCACCAAGGAAAAAAAGAATAAAAACTATAACTGCCCCTTGGCTAACCAAAAAAACAAAGCAAATTATGCATCAAAGAGACAAATCCTGGAAACTTTACCAAAATAATAAACTTCCCAAAACCCTTCTCCAATATACACAGCTCTGTAACTTTGCAATAAACAAATCTTCAAAGACAAAAAATCCTACTACACTAAGCTCCAGTCCAACCATCCACAAAACCCTAGGCTTTTTTGGAACTCCATAAACCCACTCCTCAACCCAGGCTCCAAAAATAACCCCTGTCCAGACCCAAGTAAATCTGACCTCGAATTAGCCTTACTATTCAACTCTTTGTTTATAGAGTCAATATCCGACCTAACAAAAACTTTTCCCAACAATGACCCATCTCTTTTCTACATTCCACCTCATCTAAGTTCTCAAATAATTTCCCCCCATGTTTGAGCTTAAACCTGTCTCCACTAACTACATAAAAAGTATTCTATCCAAACTTAAACCCTGCTCCAATACACCTGGCAACATCCCCTCTTCCTTTCTCAAGTCTGCTTCTGATGATATAGCTCTCCTAATTAATATCCTAATTAATAGATCCATAGAGGAATCCTATGTCCCTAAACTCTTGTGTTCTGCCTTTATTCTACCTCTCCACAAGGGAGGCAAAAACACTAACATTTCAAACTTCTGCCCTATAGCTCTTCTCTCTCCAATCTCCAAAATCCTAGAAAAATGTATTCACCTCCAACTTATGTCTTTTCTGACTAAAAAAACAACATCTTACCCCTACCCAACATGGCTTCTGACCAGAACATAGCACCATAACAGCCATACTCTCATTCTTAGAAACTGTCAATCAAGCCAGAGATTCTGGTAACTTAGTATCCACAGTGCTCCTAGATCTCTTTAAAGCATTCGATACTGTTTCCCATAAACATTTTCTAAGACACCTCTCAAACCTAAATCTCTCCCAAAACACTCATTCCTGGTTCTCAAGCTATCTGTCATATAGATCTCAGGCTGTGAAATGGAAAAAAGGCACCTCACCTTTCTTACCCACCCCTACAGGAGCATCACAGAGGTCCATCCTCAGACCAGTGCTGTTTAATATCTTTATCAATAACTTTCACTCTGCTATTCCTAGCGGCAAAGTAATCCAATATGCAGATGGTTCTACACTTGTCTGCTCTGCCTCTAACCTCCCTGAACTCCTATCTAAAACTCAGACTGCCTTCTCAACTACTGAGATCTGAATGCACCAAAAGTCACCTTTATCTCAATGCTAACAAATCTAAAATACTACTATTCACACCCTCAAAATCTTTCTCTTTTGATAAAAATTCCTCCCAAGTTCTTAGCCAAAGCAGCTCTCCGATCAAGTTGCTCCCTTTGCCAAATTACTCAGTGCAACTATAGACAAACACCCCAAGTTCGACATCCATATTCAGCAAAATATAAAGAAAACCCACCAAAAACTAGATAAGCTATACAGGAACAACCACTTCCTCTCTACTTCTACTAGGCATACTCTGGACTCCTCTTACCTGCTTCCCTCCCTTCTGTAAGGCACACCCCTACTAACTAACCTATCCTCTTACATCACTTCCAAACATGAAAGTTGTTATAATAAAATTTCTAAATTTGCCACCAAAGCCAACATTCCACTCATCACTGTGTTACCCTCCAATATCTCAACTGGTAAAATTCACAAATTACCTGGACTTCCTCCAGCTCACTACAGCACATAGATTAATATTTAATCCAACTAAATGCCCCGCTGTACCTAACATCCTTCCCCCATACACCCCAAATAGAACTCTCAGATTTGAACACCAAAACTTAATTACTGTCCACAAACCTAAATGTCCTGCTGGACAACTTCTCCTCTCCTTTCCCTTAGGTTAGAAATGGAACTCTCTCTCCCTTCCACACTAAGGACAATGTCAAACACAAACAACTTCATAACTCAGCTTTACACCTACCTCTCTTCCAAATGGAAATGTAACTACATTCTCCCTACCTAGAACTCTTTAACAAAAGCCCCTGGGAGAGTATCCTCCTCAGTTCCTAAGCACCTTATAGCTGGGCATAACCTTCTATAGCTAATTCCCATACGATCTCTCGCACTCTGAAAATATTGTAAGTAGCTTCTGACTTTTGACTTTAACTGTGTGAGTGTGTTAAAATGTATCTGCACAATATTTTTCCACTATAGGCAATATTGCTTACGCTTTGTATTATTTGATAAATATTTGTACTTTTATTTTTATTGGACTGCTATATTTACTGTAATCTGTTTCATGGAGCTTTTCTCCCCGGGCCTCCACTGAAAACAGGCTCTCTGGGGCCAAGTGGACATCCCTGGTAATCAAACTGGAAATAAATAAATAAATAAAGACCATGCTCCCTTTCTGCAGATAATCTTCCTCCTGAATATTTAAAACTTGCAGCTAATGCAATATCCTATCCTGTCAGTATTCTAATTAACCAATCCATCTCAGAATCTAATGTCCCCCAACTCTGGAAAAATACATTATCACCCCATTACACAAGGTGGTAATGCCAATTATCTTTCAAACTATTGGCCTATCCCCATACTCTCATCATTATCTAAAATCTTAGAAAAGTGTGTACACATCCAACTTCTAAAGTATCTTTCTGACAATGACTTCCTTGCTGCCACCTAACATGGATTTCATCCAGCACACAGTACTACTACAACCCTACTCTCATGCACAGGTACTGTGAACAAAGCTTTTTTTTTTTTCAAAACAGGTTTATTGTTTTAACATATAAGAGAAATATCATAACAATTTTATACAAGTAATTAAAAATAGGTATTATTATAATATTCAACAAAACAACTAAAGTATTTACAAAGACATCCACTACTTCTTCTTCTTCTCCTTCTTCTTCTTTCGGCTTTATCCCGGTTAGGGGTCGCCACAGCGGATCACCTGTCCGCACAATGAATGGCAGTGGAGTTTTACGGTGTCGAGTTGCCAGCAAAGACATCCACTACAATCAGATCAATTAATTAAACTAAAATACCATGCTATTGAAATTAAAATTTTTTTAACAAATTTTGTAAATTATCCCATACAATAAAATAAGATGTTTTTCTGTTTGTTCTAGTCCTAATTGTGTTTATTTCCATATGGCACACTATATTCATAACATTTTTAAATTCATTGAACAAAGGAGGTGTATCTGAAATCCAATTTCTAGTTATTATTTTCCTAGCCACTGCTAGAATAGACCATAACAAGGGAAGCTTAACCTTTTTAACACTTTGAGGTACAGGTGTGTTGAATAATATAAGAGATTTAGAAATAATGAAATTATCTGTAAAAGAGCCTGCAAAATTCATTAATTGACTTCCAGTATTCTTTCAATTTTATACAGTCATAAAACATATGAGCCCAGTCAGCATTAATTTCTACATTACATCTCTTACATAGATTATCTTTATTATTTATTTTATTCATCATCAAAGGTGTATAAAAAGATCTATGTAAAAATTTCCATGTATAAAGTCTCCAGACAATGGAAGACGTAGTTCTATAAGCAGATTCCAATATATATTGTTTATCTTGTTGATTTGGGGGGTCCCCATTAATAGAAGTGAAATAATTCCAGTATGAATCTACACTGTAAAAAGTTTCTTGTCTGATAACTTTATGTATGTATGAAAGTTTACCTTTATCAGAAACTTTATGGTGAACAAAGCTTTTGATGCTGGTCTATTAACTACAGTAATGTTTTTAGACCTTTCCAAACCTTTTGACGCAGTATCACACACTAAACTGGATGAATTCATTCTATATCTAAACAACACAACTACATTTCTAAAATTTACACACAAGGTTGACAAGAAGAGTATTGATTATCTGGATTTACAATTGTATATTAAAAAAGGCAAATTAGAATCCAGACTGTACAGAAAGAAAACTTATAGTAATTAATTTCTACACTATAAGAGTTGTCACCCTGCTTATGTCAAGAGGAACATAGTCAAGGGCCAGATGATCAAGTTGTCTCGTATTATCAGTGAGGATGAAATTTTTTCAGTTGAACTAGACATATTGAGGGATCTATTTGTCCAAAGAAGCTACCCGACTGACATACTTTTGATGCTTCAACATGAAATACTTATAAGAAGGTCTACCGACTTTGTTCCCATCTTACATGACACACATAGGTTGTGTGATAAAGTTACCAACTACAAAGAAGTACCTGATAGGAATGACACTCCAACAGGAATGATATTACAATACAATGGGTTAGCATTTGAAGTTAGGGATGTCATTCAAGGGCCTTGGGAACATCTTATTCCTGCAGATCTACATAATATACTAGGTAAAAATCCCTCCTTTATCAACAGTAGAGGTTTGAATCTGAAAGAATTATTAGAGAGGACCCCTAGATCTTTTTGCCAAAGACCTCCCAAAATGGCCAAATGTGGTAACTGCAAGGCTTGTACATTTATCAACGATGGTCCCTATGTTTATCTAGGTAGCTTTAAGAGAACTTTGAAGAGCCCTGCTTATTGCAACTGTAATACGAGCATGGTTATTCATGCTGCTACCTGTTTATCATGCCCAGCGTTCTACATAGGAATGACTACTAGGAAGTTAAGACAAAGAATACTAGAACATTATAGGGATATAAAGAACAAGAAAACTACTAACTCACTATTTGTACACATGAACAACTGTCCACATTTTAAAAAGTTTATCTTCTTTGTCATTGACAGGCTTTATACTAAGGAATTTGGGGGAGACTACAAAACTGTGTTGGAGATAAGGGAATGTCTCCGGCAATTGTGACTGGATGCTAGCAATGCCCCTCGTATTAATGAGGCACTGTCTTTAGCATGTATTTTAAGACATAAGGCAGTCTGTATATAACACACTTTTTTGTTATTTTTAAATACAGTAACAGATATGAATTTTTTGTTTCACAAGGAACGTCACTATTGTATATGTTGGTTTCCAACTTATTTCATTAATTGTTATTTTATTTCATTTTACTTCATTTTTTAGCAATCATATACAGGGATTTTAGTAAACAACATATTGTTTTGTAGGAGTTCAAGGCCTGGTGAACAAGCATCTAAGGGGACAATTAATCAATTAGCCACTCTTCTGCTTCATTTCCTGTGTTTAATTAAGCACTTATTGACAGTGTATTTAAAGTTTGTTCTGAATGAAGTTAACTGACTCTGAAGATGCCTATGAGGGTGAAAGCGCTTAGTCAGTTACGGTTGCTGTATACATATTCTTATTTTATTTTTGGATAATAAAGGTTCCGTGATTTTATCTGGTTTGTTGCCTTCAGTGCCTTTCTGGTTACCAGTATTT
>NC_056733.1:1189171496-1189371496 GCF_019279795.1 Protopterus annectens | reverse complement strand
TATTCTAATTTATACCCAGGATTTAATAAAATCTATGTAGACACTGTGTACAACCTGTGTACACAGTACACAGCCATGGTTCCCCTTCAACAGCCCACCATGCATATTAATGATGACGTACTGCCGAGGGAGAGCATAGGAACAGGGATATTGAATTAGTCTAGGGAGAAGTGTAGAGGCTGCCTGTGGTTGTGGATGTGCATAGGATGAGGCTCCATGTGCTGCTTCCAACTGCTGCTGAAATGCTGTGAATTACTTCAAATGTGTAATATGTAATTTTTATGATTTTTTTCCCTTTCTGTATATTTGCATGGTGCAGAGCTCAGCAATGCCAAGCTGTGCTGTGCTCACATATAGACAACTGACACCTGCCAGACATCTAAACTGGTTGTGCTGAGCACTGCAGAGCTGAGCATCTCTCAACAAACATAGTCAATGGCTGCCAGACATCTTGAAATAGAAAACAGATCTAATTAATTATTTATTTCTGGGTCTGTTTAAGCATGTTTGCATGGTGTGGCACGATGTTTAGCAACGCTAATAGGTAGCCCAGTGGTGTATGTGAAGTTATACTAGTGTTCATAATATCCAAGAAGCTAAATGGGTAGAGTTTATTTTATTTATTTATTTTCTTTATTTTATTTTATTTTACATTTGTTGACCAGGCTAGTCTAACTGGATATATGTCCATTTTCAGTAGAGGTCCAGGGAGAAAAGCTCCAAGATAAACTAAATGAGAAAAAAAACCCTTAAAAATCATTTTAACATAGGACTAGAAGAAGAATAAAACATATTGAGATATACATTGCAAATTACAAAATAAAACCTTGGAAGGATAAAAAGTAATAAGGTAACTATGTAGCTGAATACATTATGTACTATGCTTCTAGCAGGTTATAATATGGAAATCAGAGAGGACAAAGCAAAGAGCTTTAGAGCTAGAATATGTATAGTAAAGTAGTATGAAAAGGAGGTAATTATGCAATAAAGAAGGATAAGTGATAAAAGAGTAATTATGTAAAATATGCAACAAGAGTATAGAAGAAAGAAAAATCTTCTGTAAAGAGAATTTAGAGAGACAGAGGATAGTATGGCTAGAGAGAGAGACTTTGTTTAGTAGTAAAAAACTTTGTTTATTAGTAAAGAAAATGTATTTGTTCTAGAGTAGTGTAAAAGGTGGTATTTAGGTTAAGAAAATAAAATAGTACATATGTAGTCAACAGTAGCAGAAATTTAGGTAAATCTTGTTGGCTAGATGCCCAGTCTGGTTTAGAATAGGGGCACAGCCAGTGTGTTGTTAGGTAAAGTTTCAGTTTGTTTCTAAAAAGTGAGGGAGAGGGGAGAGAGGAAAGATCACTGGGGGGAAGATTCCAAGTTTTTCCAATAGCATTAGAAAAGAGAGATTCTCCAGCCTTGTTATTGGGTTCAGAGGTATGTACAAGATGTTTGTGAGAGGAACGTAGGGATTTCAGATTTATATATGATGTGATGAGGGTGGATAGAATAGGAGTATAGGAAGGTTTATAAAAGGTTTTATGGGCAATGGTTAGTTGGTGGAGTTTAATCATGTTTTTTAGCTCCAGCCATCCAAGCTGTTTTATATTTATGCAATGGTGGTTTCTGTAGGGGTTACCTGTAGTAAACCTAGCAATTTTGTTAAAGGAAGTTTCCAGTTTGTTAAGGTTCTTTTTTGAAAGGTTAGTAAAAATTGGTGATGCATAGAGGAGAGTAGAGATTAGATGAGTGTTAAAGCCTAATGCTTAGTAGGTCCTGAGTTCGAGTCCATAACAGTCATAAGATGTCTGTAATTTCATTTATTATATATGTTTAATTTTAAAAATAAATTTGTGAAACATGGCACTGCTGCTCTGTGCTGAGCACTGCTGAAACATACTAAAGGCTACTACTGTTTGTGCAGTGCTAAGCTTCGCTAAAACTTCGGTTGTGCAAGTTTCACACTGCTTAACTCTGGATACCTAGCTTGGGCAATGCTAAGCAACACAGCACTTATTTGAATGTTGATCAATGATGGGTAAGGGCATGGAAACACCCTACATTAGGCACAATAGGTTCATAGATAGGTACTAGGCTATTGGCCCTAGGGTCTATACAAGCCTAACCAAAAGGTACCCTGGCTTTTGCCACCCAAGACAATTATTTTCCTGTGCCCCTGTCAAGCAGAGCCACAAAATTGTTCCCTGGGGTTAATTTCCTATTACCCATCCAATCATCAAGATTTTTCTTGAAGAGTGCTAATGAGGAGCTCTGTTTGACATAGATAGGTAGTCTGTTCCAGACTATGGGAAGTCTCTGGGACAGGAATCTATCCCTCCAGCATGTTCTGTTTATTGTGGTGACAAGGTTTAGGTCCCTAAAGCATGTAGCTTGGAGGGTTTGGGGTTTCTTTAAGTGGAGCATGTCTAACAGATCTGGATTTGAAACCACTGACATGAATCAAGCTAGGAAACACATGAAAAACTGAAGACTCCATCTTGTCCACTGATGCTCTTTGACACGGTTAACACATTTTAAAATACACAAAGAAATGTATTTAAAATAATATGAAGCACTTTTCATCCCACACATTTCTGGGACTTCTTCAGATTAAAAACAACTGGTAAGAACACTACGTTTTATCCTGTAATCATGGTCATGAGTAAACATTTAGCTGTGCTGATAGGTTAACAACATACTAGTTCATAATTTTAATACACAATGAATACTGCTTCAAAATCAGACATAAAACCACATAGACTATACAAACTCTCTGCCTCTATATAAAATTAAGTATATATAACTACAATACACATTTAAAATAATCAATTAAAACATGAAAACCATAAAAACCAAAAACGTATGAGATACGTTTTCTGACCAAGCTTGTCATTTCTATGCAAAATAAATACTGAATTAATACTCACACACAAAACCTGTGAGCAAACCAAATGCAGTCGAGGAAGTAAGATGTCCAAAAACACCAGGTGGTGTAAGTAAAACAGCACAGGATCCAAATGATACAAAAAGCTGGAGGAATAGCTGAAAAAAGCATCGAGTCCAAATGTTGCTAAACGGTTTAATAAGCACACAAATAATAAAGCCAAATGGTAATCACTTTCATCCCACCAATACAGAACTTCATCAGACATGGAACATTTAAAACAATCAGTATTTAAGCAAAATTTAAATGGTCACATGTAAAAAACATTTAAAACCATGCACCCTTAAATTTAAAAATATGGATAACTAAACAATATATTAATATAACATATCCTAACAGTAATAAATGTATATGAATAAATAGATTTAAAATTGAATAGATAATGTTTGTAAAATTTATAAACTAAAAAACAAATAAATACATACTAAAAATCATCTCAATAAAGCTTTCAACCTCGATAATGAACTATTGGAAGTATTCTCATTAAGCCCTGGCCAATTGGCAACATCTAACAATAGCTGCCAATACAACTTCCTTTTCTCCAGTAAAATGGACCAAGCACCCCCTCTTAATTCTACTGAAATATGGTCTATTACAAAAAATTTGAATGAATGCGTTTCATTCTCAAACAAATGTTTATATAATGCATTGGTCTCTTTCTGCTTTCTAATCTCGTAAAGATGTTCATAAATACTATTCTTCAATTTTCTATCAGTTTTGCCGATATAGAAACACTTACATTGTTCACACATAGCACAATAGATAACCCTCTCAGTATTACAGTTGTATCTACTTCTTAATTTTACTGTGATATTATTAATTTCATACAAATCTCCCTCATTTATATATTTGCAAAAGTGACATGTTCCACAATTGGGAGGGGGAGTATCAATATTTGTCAAAGATACCCACACCTCCAGGTTAGTGGCACAGCACAAAGCATCAGAGACTATCCATGTGCAACTAACAGTGGGTAAAACTGCCTTCCAGTTTATAGCCTGCTACAGACCACCCTCCCAAACCCAGGAACCCCACTGGGCCTTCCTGAGAACACTGGAAAATATGAAGGTCTCTCCAAGCACCATTATATTGGGTGACTTCAACTACCCAAACATAGACTGGGAGCATTACTCTAGCTCCAACACCCTAGCCCAAAGGTTCCTAGAATTTATAAACTCAAATGCTATGGAACAACTTGTTACCACTCCCACAAGAGGGGAAAACATACTGGACCTGATCATCACCAACACGGGGACTCTATGCTCCAGACCAGAAGTGTATGCCTCACTGGTAAGATCAGACCATAAACTAATCTCACTGGATATTCACATCCTGACCCCACCTTCTGCCCAGAAAAACACAGTGAAAAACTTCGCTAAAGCAAATTTCACACTCCTCAAAACCGAGGTGGAATCCTTCAAAGCCCCCGGGCCTGTGGAAAATATGGCCCAGACAGCAGAATCCTTTATAAATGCATTCTATGAACACCTTCAGGAATGCATGGAACATGCAATCCCAAATAAAACCAAGACCCAATCCTCCAAAGGCAGACGTCCTGTCTGGTGGACCCCAGCCATAAACAAACTATACAATAGAAGGAGAAAGCTACTAAATGATAGAGCAAAATCCCAAAAAGGGAAGGCATCTCTGGTCAGAATTAGCAAAAAACTATGGGCACTCATAAAATCATCTAAGGCCAGCTTCGAGAGAAAAATTGCACAGGACACTAAGGATAATCACAAGGCTTTCTTTAGTTATGTTAGGAACCTGGGTGGGAATTCCCAGATATGCTCAGAATTAGTCCAAAATGACAAAAAATACACCGAACCCACAGACATTGCCAACATCCTAGCTGACAGGTTCAGTGCAAACTCCCCCTCCCACCAAAAGGGCAAATATCTATCCCAGCAGAGTGCTGCCCCCCTGAAATCTCAGATGCTCAGGTAAGAGCTGCCCTCTCCAAAGCAAAAAACACAGCATCAATGGGACCAGATGGTGTCCCGGGCTGTGTCCTACATTAACTCCAAGAAGAGCTAAACCCAAACATGAAACTTGTCAATCTCAGCCTTACTACAGGATATGTACCCAAAGAGTGGCTTACAGCAACAGTGGTTCCTCTCCACAAAGGTGGTGCCTCAATGGATCCTGGAAACTATCGCCCCATAAGCCTGACTAGCTTGGTCTGCAAAGCTATGGAAAGGATCATCATGGACCTCATAAATAAAGATATTGGGGATCTACAGACACTGGATCCTACCCAGTATGGCTTTGTTAAGGGCAGATCCTGCCTCTTAAACCTGGTCAATTTCTTTGAAACAGTCACCAAGGCCATTGACAAGGGGAAGGTGGTCCACACAGCCTACCTGGACCTCGCAAAAGCCTTCGATACAATACCCCACTCGGGCATTATAGATAAGCTCACCAGCTTAAATATAAACCCATATGTCACTAGATGGGTTTCAAACTGGCTCAAGGACAGAACCCACATGGTTGGAATTGCTGGAGCCATGTCAGACTCCAAACCAGTTACAAGTGGCATCCCACAAGGCTCAGTCCTGGGACCTCTCTTGTTCGGTATATATTTCTCGGAGGTACAGGCCAACACGGAAGGACTGTGGCTGATTAAGTTCGCAGATGACTGCAAACTGGGTGCCATAATCGACTCTCCAGCCAACACAAGCATCCTCCAAAAGGGCCTCATAGAAACAGACAACTGGTGCCAGAGCCATGGCCTCAAGCTAAATGCCAAAAAGTGTATAGTCATCCCTTTGGCAAAAACAAAGTGCCCACAAATTACCACATAGGTGGTAATCCATTAAGTACAGAAGAAGTAATTAGGGACCTGGGGACCCAAGTTGATAGCTGTCTCTCATTTGACAACCACGTGGCCAAAGTGGTTAGAAAAACATTTTATATAGCCCACCTAATCATGAAGGGATTCACATCTAGATCAGGGGAGGTCATCGTGCCTCTTTACTCATCCCTCATAAGGCCCATAATTGAGTACAATGCCCCTTTTGGGATGTACCTTACCAGACAACTGCAGCAACTGGAAAGACCCCAAAAGTACCTCACCAAGAGGATCAAAGGGTTCAAACAGATGCCATATGCTGCCCGGTTAAAGAAACTCCAGCTCTACTCAGTGGCATACCGCCTGTTCAGGGGTGATCTGTGCCTGACGTATAAAGCCATGTCCAACCCAGAATTAATGGACATGCTGCACCTCAGAAAATCCAATTCCCATCGAGCTATGCACTCGAGAGACTTGAACCTCAGCACTGAACTAAATAGGACATGCTGGAGGGACAGATTCATAACCCAGAGGCTCCCTTCACTCTGGAATAAAATCCCAGTCCAGGTTAGGCAGAGTCCCTCATTGACTCTCTTCAAGAGGAATCTTGATGAGTGGATGGGAGATCATAGGTTTAATCCAGGTATCACTTCTGTGTCACTGTTAGACAGAGGCACAGTATACTAACCTCGAAAAAGGTTATAGCAAAATTAATTTAAAATGGGTGGCGAAAGCCAAACACATTCTGGCTAGGCTTATAAATGCCCTAGGGCAGATAGCCTAGTATGAACCTATGAACCTATGAACTTACTCGTATGTGCACCATTACATTTCAATATAGAAAACTTCTTTTCAAAACAATTTTTTAAATTCCTCCCTTTTCTAAAAACCATTAAGGGTCCCCCACCAACATACTGTCTTAAATTCCTATCCTGTCTTAAAATAGTCCAATTCTTTAATAAAATATTTCTTATATCAAGACTGTCAGAACTAAAAATAGAAATAAAAGATATATTATAATTACTGTTGCTACTGTCCTGACCTGTATTAATTTCACTGATTGTGGCAACCTGTTGTGTGGGAAATTCCGCTAAAAGCGGAATATAAAAGTTCCTTTCCCTTTTCTTAACCACTTCAAGGACTATTTCCATAACAAATTTCACCGGATAGCCTCTCTTGACAAACATGTCTTTTAATAAATTACATTCATCAAAGAAATCATCTAAATTCGATACAATGCATGTGGCATGAACAAGTTGACCCTTTGCTATAGTTTTCTTTTGTTTCAAGGGGTGACTACTAGTGAAATGTAATAACGAACTGGAGTAAGTCTCCTTCCTGTAAATTTTTGAAATAATTTTCCCATTTGAATAATCCTTAGTTAATAAAATATCTAAAAAGGCAATCTCATGTAAATCAAAATTGTGGGTAAACTTTAAAAACCGAGTTGTTGAATTAATGTAAGAAATAAATTCATTAATTTTCTCATAAGGTCCTTCTCATAACACAAAAAATATCATCCAAAAATCATAAAATAATATTTAATATTTGAATAAAATGTAGAATGAAAAAGAAAAATTCTTTTCCCATTGGGTTACAACAATGTTAGCATATAGGCCACCACAAGCTGATCCCATGGCAACACCTTCTTTTTGTAAAAAAATCTCATTTTCAAATAATATATAATTGTTCCTTAAAACCATCTCCATAAATTGAAGTATAATAACAGTTTAAAATGACCAATCTTCTTGTCATATAAATATTCACCAAACCAATCCAACCCAATGTCATGGGGGATTGTTGAATATAAATCTTTTATATCTATGGTAAGAAACACATACGAATCTTTAATGGGAATTTCATTAATAGCTTTCAAGGAACTCCATGAGTCCTTGCACAAATGGGATTCCATATATACCAGATCTTTTAATTTGGTATCTAAATATTTAGCTATAGGTTGTGTAATGCACCCCTTAGAATCAACTGTGGGGCGCATTGGTGGTTGCATCAAATTTTTCTGTAACTTTGGCAACCCAAAAATTATAGAGACCTTCGAATGCGCAACTATAAGATAATTTAATTCATCTATTGAGATGGAGCCTTCAATAAATAAATCATACAGTTGATTCTTGATTTTCACATATGCCCCATTTAATTTATTAACTTTAGATTTTACATAAGTTTTACTATTTAAAATATATAACATTTTACAGTTATAATCTTCCATATTCATTAATACTACACCACCTCCCTTATCTGGTTTCATGATCCTAATTTCATCCAAGAAACCATTAATTTCTTTATAACTTGTTTTTATTTTATTTTGTCTGCCTTCAAATGTCTATACTTAGACATAGAATTCCAAATGTTCTATTCAGATATTTTATCAAATAATGACACCATAGGATGTAATGGTGGATTATAGGTGCTCGAAATAGCAAGGGGGTTGAGTATATGTTCAGAAATGGGATTTTGAAACAAAATTCCTAAATTTAATTTTCGAATAAACAACTTTAAATCCATTAAAATATTAGCTAAGTCACTACGTTGCCATGGCACAAATGTGAAACCTTTAGCAAAAATATCACAGTAATCAGTACGTAAAACAATGTTAGAAAAATTATATACTTTAAAGTCACCTAAGGAATTAGTATTAATAATACAAGGGGGTAAGGGATGTTCACAATAAACATTGGTCATTTTAAGGTGTTATTATACTTACAATTTATGGAGATAGCTTTAAGGAACAATTATATATTATTTGAAAATGAAATTTATTTACAAAAATAAGGTGTTGCTATGGAATTGGCTTGTGGTGGCCTATATGCTAACATTGTTGTAACCCAACAAGAAAGGAAGTTTTTGCTTCATTCTACATTTTATTCAAATATTAAATATTATTGTAGATTTTTAGATGATATTTTTGTGTTATGGGAAGGACCTTATGAGAAAATTAATGAATTTATTTCTTACATTAATTTAACAACTCAGTTTTTAAAGTTTACCCACGATTTTGATTTACATGAGATTGCCTTTTTAGATATTTTATTAACTAAGGATTATTCAAATGGGAAATTTATTTCAAAAATTTACAGGAAGGAGACTTACTCCATTTCATTATTACATTTTACTAGTAGTCACCCCTTGAAACAAAAGAAAGCTATAGTAAAGGGTCAACTTGTTCATGCCACATGCATGCTATTGGATTTAGATGATTTCTTTGACGAATGTGATTTATTAAAAGACATGTTTGTCAAGAGAGGCTATCCGGTGAAATTTGTTATGGAAATAGTCCTTGAAGTGGTTAATAAAAGGGAAAGGAACTTTTATATTCCGCTTTTTGCGGACTTTACCACACAACAGGTTGCCACAATCAGTGAAATTAATATGAGTCAGGACAGTAGCAACAGTAATTATAATATATCTTTTAGTTCTACTTTTAGTTCTGACAGTCTTGATATAAGAAATATTTTACTAAAGAATTGGACTAGTTTAAGACAGGATAGGAATTTAAGACAGTATGTTGGTGGGGGACCCTTAATGGTTTTTAGAAACGGGAGGAATTAAAAAATTTGTTTTGAAAATAAGTTTTCTATATTGAAATGTAATGGTGCACATATGAGTAAGTGTGAAACATGTCGCTTTTGCAAATATATAAAAGAGGGAGATATGTATGAAATTAACAATATCACAGCAAAATTAAGAAGTAGATGCAACTGTAATATCTGTAACGGTAAAATCTGGTCCAAATGGAGAAACACTGAAGACCCAACCGATCAGCAGTTCTTTAGACAGCTTAGAAATGCCACCAAAAAATCAATAGTTCAGGATAAAAAAAACTATTTCTTGAAACTCCAGAAAAAGCACCAAAGTCAACCCAAAACCTTCTGGTCAGGCATAAGCAAACTATTACATCCAGGCCACTCCAAAACACCAACCCCATCTGGTCTCTCTCCAAACTCTCCCATCCAGATAGAAGATGCTTTCAATACATTTTTTTCAGAAACTGTCCAATCTCTAGCTAACACCTTAACACCTATTAACTCTACCCCCTCATCCTCCCTAACATCCCTACCATCTACCTTTCACCTAAACCCTATTCCTACCTTTCACCTAAAACCTATTCCTACAACCTACATCTATACTCTACTTCACAAACTTAAACCTTGTACTCCCTCAGCTGATCTCCTACCACCTGAATTCCTTCAAACTGCTGCAAAAGTTCTTGCCTATCCCATTTCTATCCTAATCAAGAGAACCATAACTGAAAGCTACATCCCTTCACTCTGGAAAATCTCTCACATAATCCCACTTCACAAGGGTGGTAATGCAACTGAACTCTCCAACTATAGACCTATAGCCCTACTATCGCCACTTGCCAAAATCATGGAAAAATAAATACATCAACAATTTCTTGACCACATCCTCCAAAATAATCTACTAGCTGACTGTCAACATGGTTTTAGACCATCCCATAGTACCACCACTGCCCTCCTATCCTTTACGGACTGTATAAATAAACTTCGTAACAATAACATGCTCTTCTCTGCACTATTTATTGACCTATCTAAAGCTTTTGATATGGTTAACCATCAAATACTTCTCAACACACTAAATTCATTCTCACTTGACACACAAGCACTACAATGGTTCAAGTCCTACTTGGACAATAGACAGCAGTCTGTCCTGTGGGACAACAACCTATCCACACATCTCCCAATTACCCTTGGTGTCCCTCAAGGATCAATCCTGGGACCACGACTTTTCTCCACATTCATTAATGACCTTTCCACTATATTACCTCTACCTACCTGCATACAATATGCAGATGACTCCACTTTGATTTGTAAAGCTTCCACCTCATCTGAACTGCACTCCATCACCCAAACTGTATTTAACCAAGTAGAAAACTGGTTCCAACAACGTTGTCTACTCCTAAACGCCAAAAAAACCAAACTACTATTTTTCACTCCTACTATAAAATCCACCCCAATTCATTTCTCTATTACATCCATCGATGGCACAATCATAGCTCCTGACCCAACTACCAAACTCTTAGGTGTAATAATTGATAATAACCTCAACTTTGATTCACATATTAATGCTACAATTAAAACTGTAAACAGAAAAATTGGATCCTTGTATAGGATAAAACCCTTTCTCACCCCAGATGCTAGAACTACTATTGCCCAGACCCATCTGACCTCCACCCTCCTCTATGCCTCACCTATTTTTACTAATCATTCCAAAAGCAACCTAAACAAATTGATCACTTCTTATAACAATATTGCCAGGTTTGCTACAGGTTCCCCATTTAGAACTCATCACTGTCTAAATCTCAAATTTCTAGGTTGGCTAGAACTTAATAACCAAATTGAATTTCAACAACTCTCCATTACCCATAATATTCTATACTAGCCTAATAAAACTCCTATTCTCAAAAAACCTCATCTCCCCCTACACAAACCTATCTACCCTTCGATCTGCAAATAAACTACTGGTAACCATTCAGAAATCCCACAATAAGGCAGGTAACTCTCTTTTCTCAAACTCAGTGGGGAAGATCTGGAACAAGCTTCCCAGTAAACTGACATCTCTCTCATCATTACCACTCTTTAAAAAACAACTAAAAATTCAACTAAAATTACAATGGCTATGTCCATGTACTAACCCAGACTAACCCCCCCCCCCCAGTATTACCTTTTTTCTACATCTCCCCTCCACTCACCTACCTTGCTGAATTTAGTAAATTAATCCTCTCACTCCCCTCTTTGTGAATTATCTAAGACTTTTCTCATGGTAAACATTACTGTATTTTTGCCTTGCTAAACATTTGTACTCATCCACAGTGGAATTAAGTTACGGTATAAATCAACTTGTTGATGGATATTTTCAAGTTTATGTATTTTGGATTGTTTTTTTGTTGTTTTGTACTTTTTGTTTGTCTCATATTTATGTAGATTATAGTGGAGCTTATCTCCCCGGGCCTCTACTGAAAATGGACTTGTATCCAGTTGGACTAGCCCGGTCAACAAATGTAAAATAAAAAAATAAAAAATAAAAAAAAATAATACTGAGAGGGTTATCTATTGTGCTAGGTGTGAACAATGTAAGTGTTTCTATACTGGCAAAACTGATAGAAAATTGAAGAATCGTCTTTACAAACATCTTTACAAGATTAGAAAGCAGAAAGAGACCAATGCATTACATAAACATTTGTTTGAGAATGAAACACATTCATTCAAATTTTTTGTAATAGACCATATTTCAGTAGAATTAAGAGGGGGTGCTTGGTCCATTTTATTGGAGAAAAGGGAGTTGTATTGGCAGCTATTGTTAGATGCTGCCAGTTGGCCAGGGCTTAATGAGAATACTTCCATTAGTTCATTATTGAGGTTGAAAACTTTATTGAGGTGATGTTTAATATGTATTTATTTGTTTATTTAGTTTATACAGTTTACATACATTATCTATTCAGTTTTAAATCGATCTATTTATTCATATAAATGTATTACTGTTAGGATATGTTATATTAATATATTGTTTAGTTATCGGTATTTTTAACTTTAAGGGTACGTGGTTTTAAATGTTTTTTTACATGTGACCATTTGAATTTTGTTTAAATACTGATTGTTTTAAATGTTCCATGTCTGATGAAGTTCTGTATTGGTGGGATGAAAGCGCTTACCATTTGGCTTTGTTATTTGTGTGCTTATTAAACCGTTCAGCAACATTTGGACTCAGTGCTTTTTTCAGCTATTCCTCCAGCTATTTGTATCCTTTGGATCCTGTGCTGTTTTACTTACAGCACCTGGTGTTTTTGGACTTCCTACTTCCTCGACTGCATTTGGTTTGCTCACTGAATTAATACTCCTGATTACCACTATAAATGTCTAAATATTAATAAAATATAAAAACATATATTTAATACATATATTAAGTAGTTGCATTTAATACATACATTGAATCAATTGATTGGTTGATTTAGTCATGTATAGCCATATTTTTACAAGATATAATGAATACTATATATTAAGTTAATTAATCAGAATGAACTCTTTAATTTTAAAACTGGTTTTGAAACTCATTTATCTTGTTAAACTCTTTCATTTTAAAATACAGTGGATAGAACATGTTTCGTTCAGGCCTGTGGGTAAGCATGCATTAGTGCATAACTGCCAATAGAGTTTCAACACTTCTAAATGGACTGAGTCAGGCCCCCCCCCCCACATCTGAATGAATGCAGCCTATGTCTCTAAATAAAAAGTTATGTTCGAGGTGCTCTGCAGTGTGTTTCACTAAAGCATTGTCTAATTTACCTTTCCTAATATAATATAGGTGTTCATAGACCCACTCACGTAGTCTCCTGTCTGTCTTCCCAAAATAAAATACTGCACATTGTTGACACTGTGCTACATGAACAACCCCTTTTGATTGACAATTAAATTTGTGTTTCACTTTATAGGTGTTGTTCCTAATACTAAAAGTCTCTCCAGTAGCCATGTAAGCACAATAGTTACACATATTACATTGAAACATACCCTTCTTCCATGGGATTCCTTGAACATGACTTTCCATTATTTGTTTCAAATTTCTACCTCTCTTCCACACTCTTTAGTGTTTCTGGTAGTTTTCCTCTGAGTTCGTTATCACAGTGGATCAAAGGCCAGTTTTTTGAATAATAAATTAAATAATTTCACTGTCTAAACTGAAGGGGGTAATGAATTTCAACCATGGTGTGTTCTCAACATTAACCCGGTCCTGAACTCCTAGGTGTGGTACACTGACAAGAATTGGTTGGTATATCCCTTGCTCTCTCTTCCCCCATAACTTCTGCAGTAAGTTTATCAATAAGTTGGCTGGGATAACCACTTCTGGTAAACATATCTTTCAGTAGTTGACACTGATCCAAAAAGTCAGTATCTCTTTATACCATCCGTGCAGCCCTGACCAACTGGCCTTTCACTTTTGATCTCTTCTGATACCAGGGGTGGTTGCTACTATAATGTAGAAAACTATTAGTGAAAGTCTCCTTCCTGAAAATTTGTGCACAAAAGGATTTATCACTATAATCTTTCCCTAAATCAACATCAAGGTAAGCAATCCTATCAGTATTGTAGGTGTGTGTGAATGACAAAAAGTTGAAAGTTGAGTTGAAGAATGCTACTAAATCAGTGGCTGATTTCTCATTGCCTTCTATTAATATAAAAATATCATAAAGAAAGCGTGTTTAAAACTTTCCCCTGGATTCTAAAAAGTTTGCACGGAGTGCAAGATGAGTGCAGGAGATCACACAGGCCGTGCGATCCAGGAACAGCCGGCAAGGGTGTGCACGAGAGCTCCAGCACTAATCCTGCATGGACTAAGCTCTGGTATGCAAATCACCTCATTTGCAGGAGAAATCCATACAAATGAGGTGATTGATTTTGCAATCCAGGAAGCTTGCAATAGTCCGTGCAAGACTAGTGCAATCTGCAGAAATGTACTTGGTTAGTAACCTAGTACATTTCTGCAAATTCCAAAATGGAGCTATGACAGCTCCAAATAAAGGCTGCATATCATTGAAGAAGCATGCCAATGGCCAGGTATAAAGCCATTGGCATTGCAAACTGTTAAAAAAATAGAAAAATCTACTTTTAATCTTTTTTTGCCGATCTCAGCTGTTTAAGCATAGGGCAGCGGCACGCAAATGGGATCAGGGGGAAAATAAGAAAATAAACTGAAAATGAGAATTCTAACTAAAATCTGTATTTTGCCATGCAAGTCAATGGCAGTCAAAAGGCAACCTGGCCAGTGAGTAGTGGTTACTAAGGGGGGTGGCTCAGTGTGGGACATGTAACTATGCATTAACAGGCAATCCTATGCAAATGAGGGAAAGGTTAGTGAATCCCAGATTTTCCCAGGGTGTGAGGCAGGTCCCAAGAGTGTAAGAGTATAAATAGCTGGGTGCAGGGCTAGGATATAGGTGACATCATTGGGGGTGTCAGACATACTGTAAGCGAATTGGGGACCTGTGGCTCGGGATTGCTCTTAGCTTTACTAGCACGCTTTACAAAGTGTAAGCGGGTTTGCACGCCACCACCAAGTTTTACAGGAAGAAAAAGGAAGTTAAACCAGGAAAAAGCAGCTCTGTGCACATTTGAGCACTCCATTTGCGTGACACACACACGGGCTTAAACAGGGAGGCAATGGGAAGGGAAAACAGCAGTAGGAAGGTAATCAAGGAGAACTAGCTTAGCTGACAGATGAAATGTATCAGAATCAGCCAATTACACAGGCAGCAGACCAGCCCAGCACACCACTATAAACTATGGAAACACCTTTCCCCCTTGTTTTTCCCAAAAACTCTGCACCACCGGTGTATACAGATGGGGAAATATTATAAAACGAAAGCAAGAGAAAAAATGTTAGGGGCTGCTTTTGCTATCATACACCAACATGTGCAAGAGGCTGAGGATGTTGAGGATGTGAATGCTGCTGAGCAACCCACAGTGAGGAGACAGAGAAGAGTGTACACACCCAGGGTAACTTACCAAGGGCTACATGAGCTGGAGATAGTGGAGCGCTATAGGGTGGACAGGTACCTCCTACAGCAAATTGCTGAGTTGTGCCAGCCACACCTGACACACAGAACTAACAGAGGAGAACCCATCCCAGTGGATACCAAGGTATGTGTAGGCCTAAGAACACTAGCTGCAGGTATCTTCCAAAGGCAAACTGGGGATATGATGGGGATTTCACAGGCATCAGCATTAGGGTACTCCACCAGTTCCTAGATGCCACGTCAGCACATGTCGGTGAGCACGTTTATTTCCCCATCACCTGTGAGGCATTGGCCAGCAATATGCATCTCTTCCATCAAATAGCAGAATACCCTGAGGTAGTGGGTGCAATAGACTTCACGCACATATGCAGTAAAGCACCACCAGGTGAGCGGGGTAGGGTCTACATCAACTGCAAGGGCTTCCCCTCCATCAACTGCCAGGTCATGTGTGATGCCCAGGGCGTAAAAATGAATGTGTGTGCTGGCTGCCCTCAAAGCTACCACGATTCCCACATCTGGCATCAGACGCAGCTGTGCCAGACATTTGCCAATGAGGACATCCCACACGGTAACCTAGTGGGGGATGCTGGATATGCACTGGAGCCATGGCTGTTGACACCCATCAGAAATGCACACACACCCGAACAAGAACTCCATAATGAAGCACACGCACAAACACGAATCATAATAGAGTGTGTGTTTGGGATACTCAAGTCACGGTTCCGGTGCCTGGACACATCTGGTGGAGCCTTGCAGTACTCACCAACTACATGTACACAAATTGTCCTTGTATGTGCCATGCTACACAATATGATCCTGTGGAAACAGCTGCAGCAGGAACAGCATGGGGCAGAGCCACATAGCCCCCTACCAGTGCTATGGCCTGCACAGGCATAGAGTGACTCGGAGAAGGAACAACCTGAGCCTGTCCCAGTAGGCAGAAGGAGGCATGCCCAGTATGCCCTAGCCTTGGCAAAGAGGTAATGCATAGCACATGCACTGACACAGTAGGGACCCGGGAAATGACACCACACTCTGACTCGCACATACAGTAAAAGGGATGCCAAACATGACACTACCTGTGCTCAACCATGTATAGGGAGTGTACTATGTGCATCCAACATAGGCAGCCCTGCAGCACCACTCTCAATACTGGGACACCCACAAGGTAAGTGACTCACACATGCCAGTTGGGGTGGGCACATACCCAACAACAGTCACAGCCAGCAGGATAGGTGTAGACAAACACAAACAAATGTTGTACTATGGCCTCTGAATAATCCCTATGGGTAACCCTACCCCAGGCCTACACAGACATCTACAGCAGGCCAGCCAGTGGGATGTAAGTTGTGAAAGATAGGAAGTCAGAAACTAATATGTAGGTAGTTAAAGTTAAGATCACTAGTACACTGGTATGCCTCTAGCCAGCACGATAGGTAAGACTACAGACTGAAATGGTGTACCCAACATGCCAGTACAGTCCTAGCAAATGTGTAAAAGTGTAAGGTGTGCCCCACCATCCTACGCACACTTATAATAACAGTCAGGTGTGCCCCCCCACCCCTGTGTCAAAATGTAGAAACAGACAGGTGTCCCCCCACCGCTATGCAGAAATGTAGAAACAGTCAATGCCAAAAGGCTGATGTATACCCTACAGACACAGCATGCTACCTGTCGGTGTACAACACAAAGGTCAGCACCACAGTACAAACTACCTGGACTTTATCCACACATGCAATATAGATGGCCATACTGGGCATGCTCACACACTTAAACACATGAAGGCCATGTCAGCAAACACCAGTGGACCTGACATATCTGTCAGTTGGAGTTCTTAGTGCACACACATGTCAGTATGCACCACTCCTGCCTTGCACACACAGAGAATAGGAATACAGATATATATGTAAGGACAACACACTATAATAAGCCAAAGTTAGACGGACATAGATGTGTGGAAGAGGGTGACCATGACAAGGAGCCATCTGGACCTGTTCCACCCAGCACACAGCCAAAGGGCCCCAAACACATGAGGTGCAGGTGTCGCTCACTGCAGATACTAGCCACCAGTATCTGTCAGCATGACAGCGTGTTGCACTTGCCAGCTGTGCAGCATGACTGTACAAGGAAGTAATCACCTAGTAGCTGTATACACATACATGTGGCATATGACCCCGTGTGTGCCCGCATGCGGCATGTCAACCCCCACATGAATGGGTTATGGCCCATGCACACACCACCCTCCCCATAGCAGTATCATGACAAGCCTGCTGAGGTCATCCCATGTGAAATATCCTTGGGGAGAGCTGTAGCCCAGTAATCCCCATGGCATGTCCCATAACTGCGTACTGCTGTAGTGATAAACTAGTTAGGTAGTAGTCCTAACCCCAGACTTGGCAACTGTGTGAGTGTGTGTTTGTGTGCGTGTCTCTCTGTCTCTGACTGTGCAGAGAGAAATGCTTTTTAGGCTACTCACACTCCATACAGTTCATATACACAACTTTGGCAATGCTGCTGATGCCACTCACCTGGAAATACACCTCTGGTGAAATTATAGCCCAATAATCTCTGTAGCGCATCCTGTATCTGTGTACTGCTGTAGTGTGATAACCTAGTTAGGTTGGTGTTCTAACCTCAGACCTGGCTAGTGTGTGTGGGTGTCTGACTGAATAGAGAGCAATGCTTTTTAGGCCACTCACACCCCATACAATACATATACCCAACTGTGACAAGGCTGCTGATGTCACTCACCTATAAATACACCTCTGGGGCAATCATAACCCACTAATCTCCATAGTGCATCCTGTAACAGCATATTGCTGTAGTGTGATAAAGTAGTTAGGTAGGTGTTCTAACCCCAGATCTGGCAACTGTGTGCTTGTGTGTGAATCTGTGTGTGTCTGACTGAGTAGAGAGCAATGCTTTTATGGCCACTCACACTCCATACAATTAATATACCAACTCTGGCAAAGCTGCTGATGTCCCTCACATATGTGTGTCTGACTGAGTAGAGAGCAATGCTTTTTAAGCTACTCACACCCTGTACAATTCATATACCAACTTTGGCAAAGCTGCTGACGTCACACACCTAGAAATATACCTCTGGGGAAATTATAGCTCAGTAATCTTCATAGCTCGTCCTGTAACTGCAGTCTGCTGTAGTGTGATAACCTAATTAGGTAGGTATTCTAACCTCAGACCTGGCTAGTGTGTGAATCTGTGTGTGTGTCTGACTGAGTAGAGAGCAATGCTTTTTAGGCCACTCACACACCATACAATACATATACTCAACTGTGGCAAGGCTGCTGATGTCCCTCACCTAGAAATACACCTCTGGGAAAGTCATAGCCCAGTAATGTCTGTAGCGTGTCCTGTAACTGTGTACTGCTGTAGTGTGATTTAGAACTGTGGTAGGGTTCCATCACCACCCATGGCAGTTCTGGATGGTTTGTGTGTGTTTCAATGTCTATGTATGGCGCAATGTATTATAAGCTACTCAATCGCAGTGCATTTCAAAGGCCCTACTTTGCCAATCCTGCTGATGTCCTTCATTGTGAAATACAACTGTGGAGAAAAAGTTCCATGTAATCCCTGTGGTGTGACCTATAACTGCTCCATGCTGTAGTGTAATATAGGCTTTGATCAGGGGTTCTATATTCACACGTGACAGTTGTGGATGTTTTGTGTGTCTCTCACTGTCTGTGTAGGAAGTAATGCATTTTAGGCTAGTCACTCGCAGTACAGTTGAAATGCCCTACTTTGGTAATCCTGCTGTCAGTCACTGTGAAATACACCTTTGGGGAAGAAATACATCTTTGGGGAAGAAATACTCCAGTAATGCCCATGGTGTGCAGTATAACTGTGTAGTGCTGTAGTGTAATAAACTAATTAGATAGGGGTTCAACTCCCAGACATGACAGGTGTGTGTTTAACTTGTATCCTGTGCAGAGGTGAGTGTGTGGCCAATGTGAAGGGGGTTTTGCTTATTACATTTATGGTGGCCATACTATATATCACAATGTCAACCATACAGGGATAACAGATGTAAAATAGCTGGGAGGCTGGGGTACAAAGCCATACCCATACATGTGACATCATGGCCAGCCAATCCAAATTAGCAACCCCACTATTGCACAGAGCACACACTCAACCCATGTGTCATATGCACACAGATGTCTAGGCAACTGCCAATATGTGCGCAGTACACTGCATATTGGCCACTGATAGTAACTATGCAGTGATAGCAGTGGGCTATAGAGGGCATGTCACCCTGCCCATCCATCCAATATGCACGTGCATGCAGACAGTGCACCTCCACTATGTTCCCCAATGGACACCTGCACCACCTGTGGTGCCATCACATGTGACTCACAATGGGCATGCCATGCCTGACAACATGCCCTGTATGGACTGATGACACTGACATCAGGGAATGCTGTTGGCATGCTATCAATGTAAGTGAAGGGTAAACCTGCTGCCCATTACCAGTTCCTGCCACAGGTGGGCAAGACTGGCACAACTGATGATAAGCTGTGTTCACAACATGGGCCAGACACCCAGGTACAGTTCCAAATGTCACTGTACATGCATGTGGGAAGTGTGCACATCCCAGACACCATCCATGTCATGGACTAAGGAACACATACATGGCATGTGGTGTACAGCATTGGCCACACACAGTAGTTATCCAGATGACTGGATGGGGGATGCAATACCCACCTGTGTGGGCAAATGCAGTAACTACAACCCTTAGCCACAATGCAGACCATTGTCATGTGGCCTGATGCCATGGTATACCCATTGCCTATCCTTGTACAGCCTGCTGGGATAGTTGACCACCACACATCCGTGTAGACATGCACCCATGCATGTCAGAACTGGCACCCTGTGTGTACATGTGGGTGTGTTGCATGGTGTGAATGTCCACATCCACACTCACTACAACCCCTCAGGCCATACTGCAGCATGCTGTCTGATGTCTGACATCTCCTCATACTCTTTGCCCATACAGCCTCCGTATGACCCTTGTGGTGCATGTGATACCTGCACATTGATGTGTTGTGGCAATCCCACTCCTGATGAGTTGCACCCCTGGCCCTGCCAAGTGTGTCAATGTGTGTGCATCCCTGTGTGAGTGTGCCTGTGTTGATGCTGGCACATGTTCATGCAGACAGACACGTGTACGACACCTACTGTATATCTACCATATCCCTGTTGCAGATTTCACTCACCCTGACATATATGTTCTGAGTGCTCCACATCAGATAACACATGTGGTGCATCCAATAACTGCATCAAACTGTAATAGCACTACATAGTTGTTGGGAGTTTGATACCCTGTGCTGGTAGATGTGTTACACAAACATGCTTCAGTTTTACCCTCTCACACCTCCCTGACATTTATCTGCATCTGTCTGCCTCCTCCACTCCCTCACTGGTGGATGTGGAGACCCACACCTGCCTTGCTTAGGTAGCAGCATGTGTATGTTACGTGATGCTCATGATCAGCTGATGGCCTTTGAATGAATTGCAGCCCTCCTCTAGCTGATTGAATGTGGAACAGCTGTAGTAACAATCCCATAGCCAATTGCATGGAAACACACTCCAATACCTAAGAACATCATGGTGGTGTTGGGCCTTTGTAGTCACTGTGAGCAAGAACTAGATTTGATGTTTGGCAAACAGCAACCCTGATGGATTGTGGATTTACCTCTAACAGCATACACTGTGGAAAGAGGGCAACCAACAGGAGGGGGATGTGCCTGACCTGACTACAGACTGTAAGTGCTGCCATAATGCATTTGGAGTAATGTTGGTTTAACAGTGTTTGTCTGGATATGCCTGCCGTACATGTCACAATACCTCCCATGTCAGTTCCATGTATATGAGGAATCCCCATCTGCAGGGTCATCTGCAGACTGGGCAGTGTTGTGCCTATGGGTTCATGTGTTAGCCACGGTGCATCAATCCGTGGAATCCAGAAGGTAGTGTGAGGATTGCAGTCTGTAGATGGTGAAGGCCGTGACAGTTACTGACTTCATATCCCTCATAGGACGTATGTTGCATCAAACCCTGTTACAATGGAAACAAAGTGAACAAGTAAAAACCCAAGAACTGTAGGCACGAAAGAAACAAATGGATACCAGAGAAATAATAAATACGAATTTATTGAGCGCTTTCGGCACAATTATGTATGACTTTTTCAGAATGAAATTCACAGTCCCACACTCCATTTTATATTAAAATCAATTTCCAAATTACCATACATAATTAATATACATATGAAATTTAAAAGATACAGGCTCCCTTGTGGTTATATTCAAGTGAAAACAATGTAAAAACAGCCATTAATAAACCCATGTCCTGATATAAATTACAAAACTATGATCAGTAAAAGAATGTTTCCTGTAAGTGCAAGATATAATAAAAATACAAAACAAATAAGTGAGAACAATAAAAACAATATATGTAATAATAACAACATTTCCCCCTTAAAAAAGAAAATCAGCTTTTAGTTTTAAAAAACTACTGAGAGAAACCATTTTGTTAAGTCCTGGACTTGTAGTTGCATTTACCCTGAATTGCCATAATAATTCTTTAACTTCTAATAACTGATCAATGGGGCCACCTGTCTCATCCAATACAAGCCGTTCCAGGACTGTGAACTTAAAATAGTGACCTGGGTGAGTATTGACATGTTTGGCCAATGCATTTTTTAGATTACATTTCCCAATATCATAAATATGCTGGTATATGCATGTCCTGAACGCATTCTTGGTTTTGCCTATATAAAAGTTGAAACACTCCTGACATATACCTACATAAATCACATATTTAGTACTACAGTTGTTTTTCTGATTAAATCTCACCCAGTTGTATCCATCTATGAAAACCTTGTCACCCTCCAAAATATTTTTGTACTGGGTACACTGCCCACATTTTGTCATTTTACCTACAACACATTTAGTGTTCCTACCTTTATTTCTTTCTAATAGGTTCTTTACACTGGTGTCCTTTTTTTACACTACTATGGGTGCCTCACCTATTTTCACCCCATCGTCTCATCACTTTTTAAAATAAACCAATTTTTGGAAATAATGTCACGAATTGTAGGGAATTGTGGGGTATATGTAAGTATCAACCCATTCCTATAGCAACCAGTTGTCAGTACACTAAAAGGTGCACACAATCTGGAGATAACTAACCCTAAAAAGGGGTAAAAGTGCCCCTCCACTCTCTTTCTAGCTACTTCGTCTAATAGTGGTTTCACAAATTCTTCAGGATAACCCCTCTTCATCAATATGCTCAATAAAATACCCCTTTCCTTATAAAAGTCATCCAATTTGCTAATTATACAGGCAAGTCTCACACCCTGACCCTTCACTAGGGATTGTTTTTGGTATAGAGGATGCTCGCTTTCAAAACAGAGAAGGGAGTTTGAGTATGTTGGCTTCCTGAAGATTGTAGAGCAAAATTGTTTGTTGATATAATCTTTGCTGATCTGTATATCTAAGTAACTGATGGATTCAGTATGTATCTCTATTGTGAATTTCAAAAATGTAGTGCTGGAGTTGAGGAACAATAAAAATTCTGACAACTGATCTTGGTTACCAGTCAAAAAAATTAGGATGTCATCCAGGTATCATCTGTAAAATCTACAATGTGACATCCCTTCTGATGTAAAAACATTAGACAACTCCCACTGAGTCAAAACTATATTAGCAAAAATTGGTTTGCAAGCTGCACCCATTGCTATTCCAGACCTTTGTTTAAATAACTATCCCTCAAAGGGCAAGAAACTTTTCTCCAAAACTAATTCCATCCAAGTCCTCAATGTAAGTATTTTTGTGTGTGAAAATGTGGTATGCTGGCATAGGAATCCGTAGAACATCTCAATGCCATCATTATGTGGGATAACATTAAATAAATCTTTGATATTAATTGTAGTAAAGATGATATTACTACTATAATATTCCTGCTTGATTTTCTTCAAACAATCCAATGAATCTCTAATAATATGGGCGAACGAACTCAAACAGTTTTTTAACTGATGGTCCAAGAATTTAGCAACGGAAATAGTCTTTGAACCTTTGATGTCCACTATAGGTCTTAATGGGGGATGGATGATATCCTTGTGGATCTTGGGGATCCCAAATATAGTCAGGGTCCTCGGATGTTTTTGTGTACAAAAATTAAAGTCCACTTCTGTAATCTGGTCATTCAGAAGTAAATCCATAAGGACCTTATCTACATGTCTGTATGCTATATTAAATTAATTACAAGAAATTTTCTCATACCCATCCCCGAGTAAATGTACTAGCATACTGTCAATGTATCTGTCTTGGTACATGACCACCAATCCACCCCCTTATCAGGTTTCATAACTCAAATGGATTTATTGTTAGAAATGCTGTCAAGAAGGGTGATTTCTTCCCTAGTTAAATTCAACGATGTGGTACAATATTTGTTTCTAGAAAGGTCTCTGATTTCTTTCATACAGATCCCTTGAAACAATTGAATGGTGGGGTGTAGTGGGCGATTGAATACACATGCCTATTTACATAAAATAGGGTTGTTATTACTATTATTGATCTCACCCAAGGTCACACTAAGATTCAACTTTCTAGTGTATAACATGACATCTAATAAAGTTTTTTTCTACATTGAATTTTTTAGAGGGTACAAAATTTAGCCCTTTCTGGAAGAGGTTTGCCCATTCTTTGGTAACTGGGACACTACTTAGATTGTATATTTTAAAGTCTTTGTGGTCATTTAAAATGATGACAATGTCACTATGATTGTTACTGTACATGTCCTCAGGTTCTATATTGTTCATTGCCAATTTGCCCGTCTCTCCCTCCCTCTCCCCCTCCCTTGATTGCTCTGGGGTAGACGGTATTGATCCCCTTGATAATTCAAACTGGATTGCCTCCTGTGTTTGTGATTTTGCTTTTGAATTCTCTCCGACCTTTTTAGGGGTTGTCCTAAGGGGATGGGACCTGGGGTAATGTCACCACAATAATCTGTGTCTTCAGTTACGTCAAGTACATCATTCATGTTGGAGTTACCGTGCCCAGAATTACCATTTCCATTTGTTACCAAAGGATAGTCTAAACCTACTTCATAATCTTTGGCATCTCTAACAAATTTTTTGTTCTTTTTTTCTTTTATTTTATCAATAATTTTATCAGTATTAACAAACACTGAATTGTGTTCATTACATATGGTACAAAAACCTGCATCCTTTTTTATACAAGCATCAAGTTTGTTAACAGATTCTTGTAATGCAACAAATTTTTTATCATTGTCCCTTATAAGTAGTTGCAGCATTTCACAACCCTGACAATTAAATAAAGTAATTAAATCTTTATATAAATCACAGCCATTGGTTAAACCATTCGGGAAACACCAGTACCTCAGTCCTTTAGGGACCTGTTCTCGTCTGAGACATTCCCTAAGGTACTGGTTCTCAGTTTGCAGTTTTTTCATTTTTAAACTTTCTTTTTCAAGATTCTTTAGCGTTAAACTTACAATACCTTGATTTATAGGTTGGTTAACGCTATGATAGATATTGGCACTGTCTTTGTTAATCCAGTCAATTAGACTGAATGTATTAGCTGTTTCTTGCCATGAAACTCCATTATCCTGTGTCTGTGTTCCTCGTTGCATTGATCCTACAACAGCTGAAGTTCCAAGTGGTGTAACATCACTTACATTAGTAATGCAAGCACTTCCTTGCCGATTAGGGCTGCCTTGACCTGGTGGAATACTAAAAAGGGAGTCCTGTGAAGCAATGGTGGGTGCCGTTTTGTGACGGTTGAAATCACCCACTAGAAAATCGAGTTTTTGTCCCAAACCAGAAATTTGAGTGTTAAATACGCCAATAAGGTCCGTAAGTTACTGGATGGCCATTGTTAACTCCTCATGAGTATTTCTGACTCCCCCTCTGCTCTGCGTGCTAGAATCCATACCAAAGCGAACAAGTAAAAACCTAAAAACTGTAGGCACGAAAGAAACAAACTGGATACCAGAGAAATAATAAATACAAATTTATTGAGCGCTTTCGTCACAACTACGTATGACTTCTTCAGAATGAAAATCACAGTTTCACACTCTGTTTTATATTAAAATCAATTGCCAAATTACCATACATAATTAATATACATATGTAATTTTAAAGATACAGGCTCCCTTGTGGTTATATTCAAGTGAAAATAATGTAAAAACAGTCATTAATAAACCCAAGTTCTGATGTAAATTACAAAACTATGATCAGTAAAAGAATGTTTCCTGTAAGTGCAAGATATAATAAAAATACAAAATAAATGAGAACAATAAAAACAATATATGTAATAATAGCAACATTGTCCCCTTAAAAAAAAATCAGCTTTTAGTTTTAAAAAACTACTGAGAGAAACCATTTTGTTAAGTCCTGGACTTGTAGTAGCATTTACCCTCAGTTGCCATAATAATTCTTTAAATTCTAATAACTGATCAATGGGGCCACCTCTCTGATCCACTACAAGCTGTTCCAGGACTGTAAACCTAAAATAGTGACCCGGGTGAGTATTGACATGTTTGGCCAATGCATTTTTTAGATTACATTTCCCAATATCATAAATATGCTGGTATATGTGTGTCCTGAACGCATTATTGGTTTTTCCTATATAAAAGCTGGAACACTCCTGATATATACCTACATAAATCACATATTTAGTACCGCAGTTGTTTTTCTGATTAAATCTCACCCAGCTGTATCCATCTATGAAAACCTTGTCTCCCTCCAAAATATTTTTGCACTGGGTACACTGCCCACATTTTGTCACAATGGAAATTATATGGGGTTATCACAGTAACATGTCTATACTGGCCCTGTGTATATGCTGTCAGCCACACCTCTGTCAACCTTTGTACATATGGAGTGCATGAAGTGGTGCATATGTGCTGTACACCATAAATACTGTAATTATTTCTGAAAACAAGCCAGTGATATATCAGATTGCTGCACATGTCATGTACAGTAGTGGTTATATTTCATGACATAAGCTGGACATTCTGTAGATGATTGTACAGTACTGAGGTCTGCGTAGTGATGTTTAATGTCGACAGTGTGTGTATTGTTAATATGTACCTCGGCCTGTGTACAGACTGTGGTAGATGTCATTGTTCTATCTTTCCTTCTCTCAGATGTTACATGCTGCCCCACTGTACGGTACCGTTTTTGCCGTACACGTTTGTAGGGCCATACACACACATGTCCCATACCACAGACAGCCATCATGACAAACTGTGTAGCAGCACAGTATATGTAGGGTCATTCTGTGAGTGGCACATATGAGGATGGTGTAGAACAGATAGTCCATATACTGTAATATTATGCTAGCTTACCATATGTAGCTGTGGCTGTGTTCACATTGGTTGTAGCTATGCACTGTCACACAGGTGTATCTTACCCTGTGCTGTGACATGGCTGTTGAGCCTGCTATATATGCAGGTACATGTGCATTACCCCATACGAGAAGTAGGCCAGTGTAGAGCCAGTCTGCCTGTAGCCTGCACAGTTCTTTGTTACATGCCTAGCAGCTTAGTGTACTTAACCAGTGGGATGTTATGTGCAGATACTCACCAGAAGTACTGCTGCTGGCCCTCCCTTAAACGTTATGCATGTCAGACAGAGCAGTGGGATGTTGTACAGATGTATGTCAATATCTAGTGGGTGGTATGTGTCCATGGCACCCCTGTACCAGTGGTCATTATGTGTCAGGCCAGACAGGAGTGTATGAATCCAACACCTATGGTGCCAAATGTATACCAGTAGTTATGTGTAATACCCATCTACATGGCTGTCTACATCCATATTGTCAGGCCTATTACACATGCGGTGCACTAAGGGATCATGTGTATACCTCTGGACTGTACAGGTTGTGTCTGAGGTTCCATATATAGTGGCCAATATCTCTGCTGCACTTCACAGGGGCATTACATGCTAGCAGTGGTACCTTACAATGATTTCCTTAGGATGTCTGTCAGTAGTCAGTGGCACACGTTATAAGCAGATGTCAGCATCCACACACCCCATGTCTGTGAAGCCAATCCCAATGACAGTAGCAACAGTCTAGTAATATACCTGCTATACATAGCTGTCATCCTCTTGCACTACTACTGTGGGACTGTAGGGGCTGGCATACAGCTACACTCCATGTCCAGGACATATTGTGGAAATATATGTACATATACTTATCCAGATAGCCATATATATATAATTACACATGTGTACTACATTGAATTACCACTGTCATGGCAACCACCCACTATAACTCACTACTGCATGTGGCCGTGGTCCCTTTACATTTCCTGTGTGATGGACATCCATCCTGTGTGTGGGCATCAGTGATACAGGCAACACGTAGCAATGCCTCTTACAGGAGAACCTACACACTCAGAGTGGACACATATTTGTAGGAGGTTCATCAACTGCAGACAGACTGTGGGTAGAGTTGTACAATGCTTTGCATAGTACTGGTGTTACAGGGTATGTGTGTGTGTACATACTAGTGTAACTTGGAATGCAGTCTGTCTGCATAGCTCACTACTGTGGGACTAACCTCTTGCTGGGCAGAGGTATGCCTATCATGTGTTGTCCATCCACGACAAAGGTCCTGTGTCAGATCTGACACTGGCAGGGTGTGTGTTGCGTGCTACCAGTACATGGCTACATCCATGTCTATATCTAACCTCAGTACCCTGACTAAGGGTATGCTGCAGACTATCCTGTAACACCAGCACCTTGCTTAGTGTATGACAACAGTGTTTCACATATATGCCTGTGTTCCAGCCTCTGTCTCCATCTACATACCAAGCTGTGCACATATGTCATGCTGTTGGGGGTTGTTCTGTAGTGGGCTGTGAGTATGTCACACTGCCATTGCTGCCATTAATAAACTGCTGTTGTATCCCCCGCACATACACTGGGTCCATATATGTGTGGGAGTCACCTACACAACACATGTGCACCCTTATGCACTGCAGAGGCCAGTGTATGTAACAGTGGTATATAGTCTTGTATTATTGAGTCCAGGTGGAGATCACCATAAATGACCTAGGCTGTTACAAATGTGGGGGTATGAAGGGTGAGCTGCCACAAGGTACGTGGATGTACAGTACCACATACTCCACCTATATTGACATTACTTACATGACTTAAGGTACTGCAAGCCTACTGCCCCCTACAATACAGACTGTTCTGTGCGTTATGCCTTGTTATGTTCCGGGTACAACCCATTTGATCACAAAACATCTTTACCTCCTACGGAGTTTGTACAGAGTGTAGATAGAGGCTGCTGAACTACACACTTGCAGTACATACTGTTGATTGTGTGGTACTCTGTGGCACAGTCTGTTAGCACTATTGTACATTCTGAAGGGCTTGGCTTGGACTGCAATAGTTGTGAGCCTTTCTAGACTACTGTATAAGTGTAACTGTTTCACAGTTGCAGTACTCCGTTTATATGGTTGTCAGTATTTGAACAGCTATATGATATGGCATATAGGACTGTTATGGTACACAATTAAAGGAGTCCCATTTCTGCAAACCAGTGTGTAGTGTCTTTCCTATGACCTTTCTATGGGTATATGTTGTGTATATATATATATATATATATATATATATATATATATATATATATATGTATACATGTATATCTGTATCAGCATATATGTGTATGTGGTTTACCTTTACATGTGCGTATTGCACAAGGGTGAACAGCAATTTTCCGAAAGGCAGTTTGCAAAGTTTGCAAACGACGAACAGAAAAAGGTTTGAATGTGCAATGAACGAATGCACTGTGAGATTCACTCATTGAACATTTGACATTCTGGGGCAGATTGCACTATAGTGGGATCAGGAAATGGTTTCTTTCCCCACTGTAGTGCGATCTCTGAGTTAGAATAATAAAGTGGGGGTCGCAGCCCCTCATATGGGGAGTGTAGGGTAGCTTTTTGATTTGCTGATTTTAGAACATTTACAACTGTTGCCGTTTTAAGTTTCATGGTTATGATTCGCTCATATGAGCAATCACACCACTGTGTTTCATAGGTTCATAGGTTCATACGTTGGTACTAGGCTATCAGCCCTAGGGCCTATACAAGCCTAGCCATAACAATTCCCTGGCTATTTCTTCCCACACTATTTACTTCCCTGGACCCCTGTCTAGCACAGCGACTGACGTGATCCCCAGGGTGAATTTCCTTTCTCCCATCAAATCATCAAGGTTCCATTAAAAGAGGGCCAAAGAGGCACTCTGCTTGACATGTATGGGCAATCTATTCCAGAGTCTGGGGAGTCTCTGGGTTTCGTTGTTCTTGAGGTAAACCATGTATGTGTATCTGTATCCTGGGGATATCGACGGCTTCCACATATTCCATGTCCTGTGGGAGGCAGACTGTACTTGGTAGTGTATTGCAGGGCGCAGGTGTTTGGCTGTGGGGGATGCCTATTCGTACAAGATGTATAGTGTGTGGGGCCTCTCAACCCCATTAATGGTGCATGTGGACATAGGTGTATTTGTTAATCTGCAATTGCTATCTACAGATGTATTGCCATATATACCAATATAGATATATTTATCTGCTAACAGATATATAGGTATATGTGCATAGATAGCAATATATATGTATATAGAGTTAGTAAAACAACATTTATATATATTTGAATATATGTGTATCTATACATATATGGGTATGATGTATCAGTTAAGGTTGCACTATAGTTACACACACAGACATCTAGATGTTGGTATACATTCTCTGCACTGTTGCATGACAGGACTGGCTGATATGTTTCTGAAACATTGAATATCTTTGTACCTGTCATGTTTTAGTAGTACATTGGTTTGTCTAGGGTGTCTAGGGTCCTTGGTTTGAGCCTTGCCAGAGTTGTTTAATTTGTTGCTGGCCAGAACATGGCCCATTTGGTAGAGAGTGACTAAGGCACCGTAAAGCAGTTGTAAGCAGGTTTGTGTGTTCTGCCCAGCAACAAAATGAACAGGTCCTGCAAGGCTCATAACCAGGACCCTGCACATCGTACACAAAGTGATTTACCACTAAGCCATGGCAGATATGCATAATCATGATGTTTCCACATACATATCATCCAGCCCAGGTATACAATACTACAGGGAATGTATTCCAAGACAATAAGAGCAGCAAACAAACAATCCAATAATCAACGAACAACGGACTGGACCAAGAAGTTTAATTGCAAAACTTAAAATACACCACAAATCGAAATAAGCGCTTTCGTTTGGCGCCTGCCAAACTTTTTCAAACAATGATACATCACTTCCTGTAGTTTAAATAGTATTTACCCATGATGTAAGCAATGATGGTTGACTACAAAAAATCTAATTTAAAAATGCAGCAGTTAAGTAAATCATGAACCTAAAAATCAATGACAGTAAACATAAAATTCAGTCAATCAGCACATGTTTTGTAATTAACACTTTCAATGTTCGATAAATATATGTGCTGTTACACCAAACATTTCATGAACCCCAAGGACTCAAAACCTACACATTGTAAATATGAAGAAAAAATAAAAAATAAAAAATAATGATGAAACCAAGTATTTGATAACCATTTGTGCAACGTTTGTACCAGTAGCTTTATAATTCACCATTTGCATAACTCGATCAATCCGAGTGCCTGTATGCATCAAGTAAAGTAAAAGTGAAATAAAAATATTTATAAAATAGTTGTTTGAATAATATCAACTAGATTTGAAAAAGTTTGGCAGGTGCCAAACGAAAGCGCTTATTTCGATTTGTGGTGTATTTTAAGTTTTGCAATTAAACTTCTTGGTCCAGTCCGTTGTTCGTTGATTAAGGGAATGTGTTCCACCATGTAGATGTATTTGTGTGTGTATATATATTCATCACTGAATGGATATAACATATCTATATATGTAGATATAGGTATAGACATATCTATATACAGATATATATATATATATATATATATATATATATATATATATATATATATATATATATATATATATATATATATATATATGCCAATTAATACATATATACATAGATATGCATACAGCCATCAATATATATGTATATATCCACATGTCCACATATAGACAGCACTAGGAATGCATATATGTCAGCATATATATGGCTTACCTTTCAAAGGGAGAGATCCATGTGTCCAGAAGCTGGTAGGCCTAAAGTATGTTCTCAACATTGCACAATCCTGCAATACATGCATTGAATGTGCAATGAGTGAATGTCACTATGCATTCGCTCATTGCAGATTAGGCAATTTGGTTGCGGATGCCACTATAGTGGGGATGGGGAATAATTGCCTATCCCCACTGTAGTGCACACTAGGAGTTCGTATATCACAGTAGGGGGGTTGTGTGGGGCCCAGCCCCTCAGAGGGGGGGTGCAGGGAGTCATGCCCCCCGCCATTACAATATGTATTCCAACTTGCAGTTCGAGAGTCAGCGAAGGTGCCTTTAGAACTGCAGTTCTCTTAACTGTGGTGCAGTAAGAAATGACGGGTTAGTCCTTTCGGTTTGCAGAAAGGGCCATTCAAAGAAATGATTGTCCCCTGTCAAAAGTGAACACATATATATCAATATAGGTATATAAGAACATACATCTGTAGATGGAACTGGGAACGTAACCACAACATATATGTCCACATGCAACATTGATGGGTTTGACAGACCCAAACAACATACATCTGGCATGGATAGGTATCACCCCCCCCAGCCAAATACGTCTGGCCTGCAATACAGTAACAACCTTAGCAGATCCCATAAACAGGACCCTACATGACAAGAGCAGTACATGTTAACAGTACTCCATCCCACCTGTAGGATGTAAGGCTTGCATTACTAGCATATCATGCAGTATAGTCAAGTGACATGTCATGATTGAGGGAACCCCCTGGGCAGGTGCAGTAAGTAGCTGGGATCGCTCATACAATCCAATAGCTGTACACCTGACAATGGATTCACCAACATTGGCAGAGACATCTACAAAACCATCATGTCAGCTGGGAACTACCACACAGTAGTCTGATGACCGTGGTCTGCAGGGACATGGAACATACCAACAATGAACCCATGGCCAATGTCACTGGTTATCTCAACACATAGGACCCCATCAATGTTGGACTTGGCAAAGGCAGGGAATACAACCTGAACCTGGTATACCTCCTTAACCCAATCATGACAGGTGTAGATGAGGGTTAGGAGGTGCACAGTGCCTATGTAGATCATAGCAGGCTTTTGTACACCATCCCACTTGTAGGAATGTGTGTAGTTGTTACGGGATCTACCTCCATTCACAGGATATGTTTCCACCAGGACTGCTTGGCATATGTCAATATATCACAGGTGCCATCCCATGGGCATACAGTCATTCACAGGTCATAGATGTGTCAATGCCCTCCTCCACACTGTTGAGGTGTGCAGCACTACTGGGGTTGCTATAACTCACTGGGTGTGGCTGTTGTGGACACGACTGCCATAATTGTAGTTACTGCTGCACCTATCCACCCACATAGCTGTCTGTAATACTGTACAGTGTATATAATCGGGTTGTTAGTTGTTGTTTACACCATTCACAGTAGTTGAGCGCCTCACACCCTCCAAAAGGTAGGGCTATGCCACCGGCATTGGCATATACATGTTACTTAGGTGAGAATCGCAGTAGAGTGGGGAGAGGAACATACACCCTGCTGTTAGCATGTGCAATATCATCCACATTGCAAACTGCATATATAGCACTGTGTGGTTGTGCCTATCCTGTCTTGGTGGGATTACACGTGCAACAGATGTATTACCTGCATGGGGACATACCTCCATGTGTACAGGCCTGTACCTGTACTGCATCCTAACCAAAGGCACTGTGTGTTGTACCCAGCCATGGCATGTGTACCAACCACTACACTTACTGTTGCCCACTGTAGAAGGCCTGCTGACACAACTACACCCATCAGCCATGTGGCACATGGACAAACACAACACAATCAGAACAGATACTGGTGACAACAATACAACATTGTTAATTAAAGCTATGATGCATCATGGCTGCACAGCTACACCTTCCAAGATATTAGCATTTCACTTTACTGCTGACAACATGCTATACATCATTCCATTGCTACACTGTTGTACAGTCACCGTGTGCATCAGAACCACATTAGCCTGTCCCTGCATTGATGTTACAGATGCCAGGGAGTGGCACAGGTATCATCATATGCACAGGGTGTGTTGTTGGTTTGCCAGAGGCCTAGGCTGAGCCATACATATGACAACGTGTGTGTGTGTGTGTGTGTGTGTGTGTGTGTGTGTGTGTGTGTGTGAGCTGAGTATTATTATGGGCCACTGGTGATGTGTGTGCAGATATGTGGTTGCCCTTTGTTCAATGTTTATGTGTGTGTGTGTGTCTGCATGCACACAGTTCCTCCATGTGGCTACTCTATACAGGGAATTGTGGGACAGCTGCAGACTGTACCTGGCAGGGTTTGCAGTTCACTGTCTCCGGCCACGGACACAGGACCTGTGCCTGGCAGGGGTGCTACAGGCAGTATCAGGTACAGAGCAAGACCAAGTACTGTCCCTCGAGTTTGACAGACGTCCACTTGATCTAGGTCCCTCCTGGGACTGGCCAGGGACACGTGCACATGGTCTGCTATGACAGGTTGTGGACAGCCCCCCACAGTGCTGGGGCTGGTACTGCCACTATGGGAGTGGCTGTGACTGTTTGGATGTCCACGGCGACCTCCAGCTGTTGGTGTTGCTGCATACATCCACGTGACTGTCGCAACCATCCCGCCCTGTCCTGATGCATGGACATGACATTGTGGATGAGTTCCAATGTCTCACCCCACCGTCTATCCATGACCTCGGTGCAATTATGGATGGCACCTGCTAGGTCACGGATGCTGTCAGTTACAGAGGTTTGATGAGCACTTTGCACCCTTAGACCCTGCCTGGTGTACTGTTCCATTCATGCCTGTGCCTCCATGACAGTCTGGAACATGCATGTGGTTGAAATAGATGTGGCACGTCTACCAGGGGCATGATGACCAGCAGTGCTCCTATGAGCACCCTTGCACATCTGCCTATGTGATACCCTGCTAGACATTTGGCTATGGCTGCTGTATCCTGACAGACATGCCATAGATACCACACTGTCCTAGCCCATTCAAACTATAGGCTGTCCCTCAGCTAGAGCCAATGGTGATGAGGTGTGTAGAAGCAGTGTGACTGTGTGCATGGATGGTGTGGATACATGTGGGTTATCAATTGGTGGCCCAGCAGCAACCCCTGATGACTCTTCCTGAGCCTCAACACACCTATCTTCATGGTCACTGTCTGTATCAGTGACATCAGATTACCTGCGGGGGGCCAAGCCCCACCTCGCCACTTGTGAAAGGAAAACAGGGAACAGACTGTAAGACCTGTACAATACCACTAAACAGTAAATGCACACACAAACACACACACACACACACACACACACACACACACACACACACACACATGTCTGTGCAGACATGACTACACACATGCAGTCGACATGCATGGCAACCCATACACTCCACCAGACAGCACCTACAGACAGCTCCCGCAACCCCATAACACACACAATAGCAGGCGATGGTGCAGTACAGTATCACACACATACCAGGAATTACACACATGTCAGCATGCAGGACATGTGGGGCTCAACAGCATGCAGTGCAACTGTAGTCAATCCCCGTTACCAACATTATACATGGCTGTGATGCATGGCTTCTGTTTTTAGGTAATGACCCTCCCCCTGGAACCCACTGGACCCATGTCCGCAGCATTGCTGGGCATCTGTTCAGCAGCCTGGCATGTACTGTGCACCATACCTCACAGGTGTACACACCATTGCAGGATGTGTCTCTGTGTGTCAGGTGTGTTTTCGCTGCTGCTCACAGCCTCTGTGTGTTCATGGATCACATGTGGACACTTGTTTAGTGAATGCTTGATGAGTATTCACATACGTCATCATCAGTGGTGCATGTATCAGTGGTAGACTACCATTATACAAATCACAGAGACAATGTACTGTACCTATGGTGAGTGTAGAGACCATTATTGACCATGATTTGGCCTTGGCTGATGTTGCCTGTGGTACACATAGGTTCATAGGTGAGTACTGGTCTACTGGTCCTGGGGCCTACATAAGCCTAGTCACAGGGGTTCCCTGCCATGCACCACCCACTAATGTTATTCTCCTGTATACCTGTCAGGCTGTGGCACAGACATACTACCCAGGGTGTATTCCCCATTCCCCATCCAATTGCCAAGTGTTTCTGTCAAGAGGGCCAATGAGTAGCATTGCCTGACATGTATGGGTAGTCCGTTCCAGAGTGTGGGGATTCCCTAGGACAGGGCCATATCCCTCCATATGTTCTGAGTAATGCGTTGATTATGTTTAGGACCCTGGAGCGTGTGTTAGCAGAGGGAGTGGGATGTCATTATATGTAGCATGTTTAACTGCTCTGTGTATGACATAGCTGTGTATGTTGGGCAGATGTCAGCTGTGGCTGGGCAATGTGCACTGGAGTGTAGCCACAGTTGTCTGAGATGGACTGTGTATTGCATGTGTTTGAGGCTGGTAATCCCATTAGTGAGGTGTGTGCTGTGTCAGTGCACATGTACAGCATGCATTATGGGTAGGTGTGTTAGATGTGTACATGGCATACACCTTAGCTATGACATGCACAGTGAATTGCCAAGCATAACCATAAGCCATACTCCCCAGCATCCGGCTGCTGCCTTGCTGGTATCCCTGAGGTACCTACATTGACATGGGATAGAGTTGATGTCAGTGGCCACAGCTGTGGCATTGCTACAGGGTGGCTGCAATATTACAGTACAAAAAACAGCTAAAGTCCACAGTACTACAGTTTATGCATTACTGCTTATCGGTACTACACAGAAAAATACCCCACATTTCACATATGCATGATCTACCTGTACAGAGGCATACACTACAGTAGTCTACTGATATGCCCTGGAACCTTACCTGCATGCTAATGTGTGGTGTGTGAGTGGCACCCATATCCATGACTGTGTAAGTCTGGAGCTCTTGCAGGTGGGCAGGTGCTACCAGGCTGATGAGCAGCTCCTCCACTCTGGCGAGGGGGGGATGTATGTTATGCCCCCCCCTGTTGCAAGGTGGTCACCCCACACGGCAATGGCATGATGAAGTACTTGCCGGAACAGGTCATTACAATGGTGGCAGACCTGCTCATAAGTACGGCTGTGCATCCCCACCTCATACACCCTGCGGACCACATCAGTCCACATGGATCTTCTCTCCTTCTGGTCCATGCTTGTCCGTGAGAACAACAGCTGATAGTTGTGGATGATGCTGGTGATAATGATCTCCTCCTCAGTGGCACTGTAGGTGGGGTTCCTTGGGTGTGCCATACTCCCTGAAAGACATAATGATGGAAATATGCCTGAGCAACTCATATGTCAAGTTTACCATAATACAATACACATACCAATCTCCCGCCACCATATCAGCTACAACATAATGTTCACACTACGGTAGTGGTATGTGTCCAGTATGTGTATCATTGGGCCATATATTATATTGTACAACACTTTCTGCTATGTGGTTATAGACATGCTCCCTGTGGGGACACGAGAGATGCAGGGCTGTTACAGATTATTTCACCTGCATGCCATTGTCACTGCCACTATGTTTCCACATATGCATGTGGTAGGCCTGCTATGTGATTGCTACACATTTGTCATTTTGTAGTAATGGGGATATCTATGCATGCTGTTGAACATGTTCTAGGAGTGTGTGGACGATTACAGCCCACATATGTTCCATGACAGTTACACACCAGTATGTGTAGGGGTTATTTGCCAGCAGGAACACCACTCCAACCTCATGTGCATGTTACCAGTCCACATCACATCCATGGCCCACCATGGAACCTCATTATCTATTGTTCCAGCACTACCTTCATGTGGAATCACCTCAGGGGATGGTGCACCCCCCACCCATGGAGCACACACAGACGTGTCTATCAGCCAGTTAAGTCATGGATATTGGGCATAGGGAGCTCCACAGAGACATGGGGTATGTGCTACATCACCTGGAGGCATGTAGTACACATACACAAGGTTTGACATGCATGCCCCTCCTGCCCAGCGCACAGCCCAGGCACCTTTATGTTCATGTAGATTCTGTCATGACTGTCCATGGGTGGGCACCATGTTCCCTTTGTTCCCATATGGGGACTCAATGGTCTCCACATTCCAAATGTAACTACCCGTCCACAGAGTTTAACCACCATATGTGTCATATACCAGCCCTGTATACTGTCTTGTTTGTCACCCAACCAGAACTACATACCAATATGTGCCTAATACCCTTCACCAACATATATATTCCACCATGGCATACAATTGCAATGTGTTCCCAACATGGGTTACATACCTCACTCCACACTCCATCTTGCAGCCATGCACTTGTGTGCAGGTATGTTGTGTATTGATGTGTGATGTTTTCTCACACATGTCATGGCAGGGGAAATGTATTGACATATATATATATATATATATATATATTTATATATATATATATATATATATATATATATATATATATATATATATATATATATATATATATATATATATATGTATATATATATATATATATATATATATATATATATATATATGTATATATATATATATATATATATATATATATGTATATATATATATATATATATGTATATATATATATGTGTATATATATATATATGTGTATATATATATATATATGTATATATATATATATGTATGTATACATATGTGGATATATGTGTAGATATCATTTTGTGTTATTTATATACCTATATAAATGTATAACTGTCTGAGGTTCTGTACACATACACAGCTGTGAATATGTATCACACATATATGTATCTGTATGTGGGGTGCATACGAAGATTTGGACAATACTCATGTACCCTCTTTACTTCACAGCTGAACTGTTCTGCCTTGCTGCAACACAGACAGGTGTCACATGTGAACAGAGACTAACATTAGGAGGGTATGTATGGTAACAAACTTTAGATAACCATATTATACTGCTATGGCAGTTGGGCATGCTATTCTGCACTTTAACATGACTGTTCTCTAGGTGGTGCCGTCTCTCAAACATGTGTCTATCATGGCAGTATTAAAACCCTCACCAGCCGCTGGCCACAGTAATTTACAGAACACAGTTATCATGGGTCACATCTTTGCCATTCACTGCTGGTCTGCACATTTGACAGGTATGTCCCACTGCCCACAGGGACTGATACTACTGTCCAGTGCAGTTGTTGAGCACAACATTATTACAGGAACAAGTACTGATGGCACATATACATCCTTTCACAGTATACATCCTATTATTCTATGCCATATACTACATGCCAGTAAATGCATATCTGTTTCACATACCTGTTATGTTGTTTCCACTGTAACACAACCCTGAGCTTTGTGAACTTTCTTGAAGGTAATTTTTTTCCTCTCTCTCTCTCTCTCTTTCTCTCTCTCACAATCTCTCTCTCTCTCTCAGTCTCTCCAGTAGAGTGATTGAGCTGTTTTGAATAGATTGCAGCATGCTTTTGTTGGTATTGCACATGATCAGGTTGTGGCCTCTGCACCAGTCAGTGTCCACCAGTTGCTAATTGCATGCAGCCTGCTGTGTAGGACTTCAGATAACCACTGTCATGTCAACCCTGTACTATAAATTGCTGCTTTCTGTGGGCATTGCCCCTTCACTTTACAGTATGGATGACATCCTTCCTGTGTGTGTACATGAGTATTATAGACAAAAGGTAGCAATACCTCTTACAGCAGGACTTGCAGACACAGGCTAAATCCACATTTGGGTAAGATTCCAGACCTACAGACAGCATGAGTAGTGTTGTTGTGTGCAATGTATCTTGCTGTTCTTACAGGGTTTCTGTATACATGGTACTTTTTCATGGAATGTTGTCTGTCTGCATAGCTCGCAATTGTGGGACCTATCTGTATGATACAAGGGGGATTGGCTGTTAGGTTTTGACTGTGCACCACACAGGTATTGTCCCAAATATATCTGTGGCATTCTGTCTGTTGAGTGCTATCACGACATGGCTACATCCATTTGTATATTAATGTCGTATCTCTGCATAAGGGTATGCTGCAATGAATCCTGTAACACCAGTAATTTCCAGGGTGTGTAACAGCAATAATGCAAATATGGCCCTATGTTCCTGCCTCTGTCCTCCACATATATGCCAGTCTTTGTCCTGCTGTGATACAGGAAGGGTTGTTAGGTAATGGCCTACCATTATTTACCGCTAGTATTACTGCTATCATCCCAGTCATGTCATGGACTCCCACACCAGCTGTTGGGCCAAGTCCATATATATGGGGACAACAGCTGGAGAACACATATGTGCCCTTGTACATTCCAGAGATAAGTGTGTGGTACACAGTGTTCCTTGCCCTTGTACAGCCTTTTATGGGGGGGGGGGGTTCAATGCCATTAACCTAGGCTATGGCACCTTTTCAGTGATATAACTGTTAAGAAGAGGGTCATTCAGTGTGATAGTGAGATGTTAGGTTAAGCAATGTTATGTACAAGATACTGTGACATTAACACAAGTGCTACTTTTCCCCCTAGGGCTTCACTACAGGGTGTAATTGGAGGCTGCTGAACTACATCTGTATCCTGAAAGTAAATCCTGTTTCTACTGTTATACTAATTGAAGGCCTTGGTCTGGACAGCATAGTATGGTATATATACACATTGCTTGCATATACTGTTTTGTGTGGGCCTTGCATTCATGACTGATTACATATTTCAAACCTTATGGGGTGTCAGTACTGGCATACATTATTGTATAGTACAGGAATAAAGGTTATCTGTGTATGTATACCTGTGTGTTGTGCCATGTCCTTTGAATTGTGGATGGGTATATGTTTAACGTCAGCATTCTCATTTGTGGGAATGGTTGCCACACTACACATTTCACAGGTGCTAGGTGAAGGGCTTGTGGCTGAGGGATATACTTTGCACCCAGTACTTCCACACTACTTCTACATATGTATGGCTACTGATACCTTTTGTATGTGCATATGTGTATGTACCTATATATATCACATATGGCTATATCTATATATATGTATCTATAAATATATACATCTGTATCTATCTATCTATCTATATATATATATATATATATATATATATATATATATATATATATATATATATATATATATATATACATACATATGAATATATGTATGTATCTATATACAATTACTGTTATATGATTATCTGTGAGTCATACATTAATATATATATATATATATATATATATATATATATATATATATTTATATATATATATATATATATATATATATATATATATATATATACATATAGCTGTTTATCTGTCTACAGTTACAGATATATATCTGTCCATATGTCCATGCATGTTTGGCTCCAGTTTTGGCCTGTTCCTCATTCACTTGGCAATTATCATGGATGATCGCAGCATTGAAGTCAGTAACTAGTGGCAACACTTTTGTGTTTCAGACTTCATCTCCTTCTACATATGTGTTCTAATACATATAACTGTGTAACTAGCAACATTTTAAGTGTATCAGAGCATTAGTTGACATATATCCCTATTTGTACCCACAGTGTGGCATACTTTGTCCAGACTTCTTGCATCACCAGATTATGTTGTGTGATAATAATACATTTCTTGTACTGTTGACTGATTGTGCTGCATGATATGTTTATGAAAACTTCAGGTGACGTATATCTACCATGGTTTAGTGGTACATCACTTTGTGTATGGAATGTCGCATTCTGGGTTCGAGCCTTGGAGAGGCAGTTTTTTTTTGTTGCTGATCAGAACAGGGGACATTGGCTACAGATTAATTAAGGCACTTTTAAGCAGTTGTAAGCGGGTTTGTGCAAGTTTGCATGACAATAAGCACTGCCAACCTCTGCTTATGTTATCTTACTTAAGTTAGCTTTGAATTTGTCAACCTGTGTAGGCATAGCTTACCCCAGGGCACATCCACGCAAACCCGCTTACCACTGCTTAATAGTGCTTACTGCCGCTTACGTCCGTGCTAATTCCTTTAAAAGAAAATAAAAAGGGGTTGATAGGACAGTGGTGAAAAACAGGGCACAAAGAGGGAAAGACAGTAGGGAAAATAGCTAGGCATGTGCAGAAAGGGTATAGGAAAGGTCCATAGCTGCCCATTTCTTTTACAGCAACAGCTGTGCATATACACTATATTTGCAGGTACATTTGGACCCTCATATCCCTGGGAGAGGGGTGAGGCAACATATATTCATTGTGATGCCAATTAGCCCAGATTACGTGTCCAGTGGACACATCTGCGAAATGGACAGATATGTATAAGGTGAGATTTTTTTGTGGGAACAGATTGCCCTTTTTTTATTTTAGGTGAGAGTGGGCTGTTGGGGAGGGGTAGTCGGTATATTTGGGGAGGTAGGTTGGGTAGGTTAACAGACAAGACGCACAAGATGCATACAGGGCTGGTATATGACACATGGTGGGGGTAAACACCTTGGACAGGGAGGGGTGTTTGGAAGTCGTAAGCCCATGAGCCCTCAACTGGAAACAGTGGGACTGAGGTCCCCACCCATGGGCAGTCACCACTGCACCTTCATGCCCTGAAGGTGGCTGTGCTGGGGGCTGTGTAAGAGGGGCAGGCTCACCCTCTAATAACGCCACTTGGCTCTCAAGCTGGTGTAGCCACTCTCGATACTCTTGATCGAGCTCCTTACACATCACGGCCCGGACCTGTTGATGGGTGACAGGTTCCCCTCTGTGCCCGCTCTGAGGGGGGGGGAGCCCCATCCCCTGCAGCGGTTCCACCCGAAGGTGGTGCAGGGCCCACGGAGGAGGAAGTCCCAGGCTGGGCCCCAGATGTGCTGGTGCCCAATGCCATGGCCAGCTGAGGTGGGACAGGTGGGTCTGCTGGGACCGGCCTTCCCATACGAGCTGTGTTGTCACATGTTTATGACAGATATGGGTTAGTAACAGTCAACAGCATTCAGGATTAGTTAAAACAGCATGCATACGTATTCCCATTAACCCAACACACCAGATTTAACACAGTTGCAGAGCAAGCAGAGCACATGCATATATGGAACAACAGTGGCCATTACAGGAGCATGCAGGTTTCATTGATGGCAACAGGCCACCAATATGGGTGTATTTTCACATGGCACATGCACAGAAACAAATGTGAATATTTATAAACCATTAGGACATATGTCCCAACAAAAGTTTGGAGTGTACACATACCAGCTGAGGAGTGTCATTGGGTTATTATGCACATACGTTAGGGGTGAGAGAGAGAGAGTTCATTTAGCAACTAATATATCCTTGTAGTTTTCACAACATTCTTAGTCATTGCAGTGGTCTTTCCCTTACATGTATTATTACACTACACAATGGCCTTATATTGTACACTGGTATGTTTATAAATTATTTTATACATGACCTGTGTCTTACATACAGGTGTGTCAGACTGCAGGTGTTAATGCAGCATATGTTGAGAGTTGCTGTCATACACTTTGGGTGAGGAGCTAGAATGACAGGTTTGTTTCCATATACATTCTCTGACTATGTACACACTTGAGTATCAGTTATATGTCATTGACAGCTGCCTACAATTTTTGGAACATCACACTGGATTTTCAGGAGAACAGGGTACCAAGTTGGTGATATGGGCCATTTATCTGGACATGCTGGACAGATTAGAACAGTTCCGGGTTGTGATTATGCATATAACTTACATTTTGAACATTCTAGCAAATTCTGTACTGCTGTTGGGTGTAAGTATGCATACAACTTTCTATCTGAACATTGTATCAAAATCTGTACTGTTGTGGGGTATGATTATGCATACAACGTAGTAGCACTCCCAGGAGTCAAACCCCTGCTGTGTGTGACAAAATATTATAGCTAACATCACAGTACACTGTGCTATCCAGGAATTGATGTAAAGTTTTCAACTGTTTTCTATCTAAGTTTCCCTAACTTGTACAATATAACTGACCTCTTGGCACTTCCAACATTGTTATGCAAAACTTCATGCCCATTTTATCTGCATACCACGGTGTGGGTGACACTGCTTAAGATACATCATTACTATTTATAGTATGGAACAGATTGCCAACATGTGAAAGAAGAGTAAACTGAAGCACTCCAGGGGTTATACCTGTATTCACAGACTATTACACATTTATTTCTACTGGTACAACACTTTCTAAGGCTCTTCTATTTATTTGTTATGACAGTACATGCAGACTGATTAGTAACCTGCCTCGCGATGCAGCCTTTGCAGCCTAGTATCATGGGCTTGCTAGTTCACAGCCCGCTCATCTGCAGCTGTCATAGAAATGCAGTGATTTAGCCATACCTATCCATAGTATACACAAGCTAGCAATTATTTACTACTTAGTAGAATGAGTACTTAGTCCTAGGGCATTAGCCATCTGCCGAGACTCCTGGATCCACTGTTCCAGTGCATCCTCCCTCCACCACTTCAGGTCAGCATGGTGGTGCCTGACCTGCTCACCAGTCCGGGGGATACCTGTGGCCCTGGTGAGGTCATGGCTGAGACTGTCCCAGGCCTCCGTTTTATACTGCGAGCCCTGGTACTGGCCCTGCAGTAGTCTCTGATCATGGTGTTTTACCAGGAGCCATACCATAATTTTTGACTCCTGGATGCCCCAGCGCTGCGCTCTAAATCAAGTGCCTTCACCCACATCAGCCATTCTGCCTGCAGTAGGAAGCTTCAACCAGTTATGAGTAGTATTCCTGCCTGTGGAGTTTAAATATGGCCATTTTCCCACACTTCCCCATGATTGGCCAGTTTTGAATAGGCAGACCGGCTTACATGAGGTTGGCACTGCTTAAAGAGGTATACCACTAGGCAGATTGAATTGGCTCACCTACACATTGCTTACACTTACTAACTTGAGCTGTGCTGTGGTTAGCATTGCTTAATAGTTAATTAGCACTATATTTGCCATTTGCCAATGAGTTATTCCTCATTACAGGTTATATATGTGTCTGGTATCCATGATTCATGTGTACCTACACTGTATGGGGACCTGGGGGCTTCTACACTTTATTACAATAACACCTCAAATCTATACTTACTGCAGTACTCCAGTTCACATATTTATGTTCTGTGGCAGGTTATCCAACATCACACTGTACATAGATTCAGTTCATGTGTTTGGTTTGACTTTCCTGTGGTGAAGATTAGTTTGCTGATACCTCATTCATATCTATTGCTGTGATGGCTTGGTGGTTAACTACTGTGACTGTAGTGTGCAGGATCCTGAGTTTGAGCCTTGCAGAGGCAGTTTATTTTTTTGCTAGGCAGAACAAGGGCCGCTGGATACAGTGTGATTAAGTTACTTTTGAGCAGTTGTAAGCGGGTTTGCACGGGGGTAAGCACTGCCTACACAGGTTAAGCAATTTAGAGGCTTACTGGGTGTAGGACACTGTAACTGGAAATTAGCAGTGCTTACCTTCACGCAAACCTGCACACACGGCCTTATACTCGTTTACTATTGCTGACATATACTTACTACTGCTTCTTGCTGCTTAACCTGACTACTGCTTTATGCATAATGATACTGACACTTCCCATGTGCATTTCCTGCAGTACTCTAGGTTATATATATATATATATATATATATATATATATATATATATATACATATGTTTTTTCATGGCATCTGTACTCCAGTTCATATATATATATATATATATATATATATATATATATATATATATAAATATATGTTATTCCATGGGTTATGTAACATACATATTACTCATACCATGCTTTGCCATGGGAAATGGTATGTCTCAGTTACCTTCCTGTCCCCTCCTCCTTTCTGGCTTACATACATGGGGCGCCCCATTAGAATGGGTCCGTCTAACCCTGGCATGCCTTGGCCCATAATATCTTACCCATCATTCCCTCCACCCCCTCCCTCCTCCACATCAATAATCCTTCCTACAGGTTCCATCCGAATCTCACCACACCACTACACATAGCCCACTCTCCACTTTTCAGGACCCATCATGTACATTGTCTCACCCCATGGATCTTCAGGGTTCCCTCACATTCAGTCTGCAAACATACATATCCTTCTTTGCTTACCTGTAAGGCATGGTATGTTACCCTGAGGACTCTTTTTAGCAGAATTTTTGGGGTATTCCCACTAGGGACAAACATGCATTTGTTTAAGATTAGACTTTGCAGGTTGACACTGTTTCTCACACTGGTAGTATCCTGCCAGTAGTCTGGGTAACAGTACTGTGCAATGCTTAGCAGTGCTTAATATTTGATTTGCGTGATATTTGCCTTTTGGCATTGATGTCTTCTTCATTACACATTATATATGTGTCTTGTATCCTTGATTCATGTGTACGTACGCTGTATGGGGTCCTGGGAACTTCAACACTTTATTGCAATAATACCTCACATCTGGCCTTACTGCAGTACTCCAGTTCACATATTTATGTTATATAGCAGGTTATACCACTTCACACTGTACATAGATTCAGTTCACATGTTTGGTTTGATTTTCCTGTGGTGAAAATTAGTTTTCTGATACCTCATGCATATCTATTGCTATGATGGCTTAGTAGTTAACTACTGTGACTGTAATGTGCAGGGTCCTGAGTTTGAGCCTTGCAGAGGCAGTTTATTTTGTTACTGGGCAGAACATGGGTTGTTGGATCCAGATTGATTAAGGCACTTTAAAGCAGTTGTAAGCGCGTATGCATGGGTTTGCGTGATGGTAAGCACTGCTAACCTCCATTTACAGTTTCTTACACTCAGTTAGCTTCTACTTTGCTTAATCTGTGTAGGCAATGCTTACCCCCATGCAATTGCACTTAGACACACTTACTACTGCTTTTTTGTGCTTAAACCTGCTTACTAGTGCCTTATTCATTATGACATTGACACTTCACATGTGCATTTCATACAGTACTCCAGTTCACATTCAAATGTTATTATGTAGGTTATATGGCAACAAGATGTAAATATATGTTCATATACAGTTTTCACATGGAAAATGATATGCGCTGCAGTGGGACTTGTACCAGGAATGCTGTTTGTTAGGCGGATGCTCTAACCACTACACTATTGCTGTGCTGCTTCATTTACATATATATTCCTTGTTAGCCTCTTCAGCCTTTTCAGCTGCTTTAACTTTAGCTAAGCGATAGGCAAACCTGCGCACCTGCAGTTAGCTGTACTCAGGGTTTTAAAAAAAATAAATACAAGGGTTTCTTCATTTTATTTCAATGTACTGTTACTGTTGAACACATGGGGAATGTTGGTGGGGATAAGCGAACATCTATGAGTGGTCTTGCTCATTTATATGCACATTCTTCTGTTCTACTTTGCAGGGGCGTGTTTATTCTGAGAACTCTGCTCTCAGGCACACTCCCTACACTTGTCCACTCTCCATGTAGCATTAGGTGTTCAGGCAGAGCGCCTTTATTAATATGCATGGTGCGCTGTCTTCCTCCTCTTAAACTGCTGCTTCTGTGCAGGACTAGATTAGTCCTGCATGGAAGATTAGTAAATCCGGGGGTTTATCTGTTTAGCCACCTCACAATTCTTCCCCACTATCTACTGCTCCCAATATGCCATGACTAAGTTCGCAAAGCTTGCCCCACACGGGGAGCCCATGGCCACACCGACTTTCTGAAGATAAATCTTATTGTTAAAGGTCAAAAAATTGTAAGATAAGACAATATCTAATTGTTCTTGTACCAGTCCAATTTCTGATTGGGGGGGCTCCTCTTTTCCTGAGCATAAAATTTACCCATTTGATACCTTCCTCATGAGGAATGGATGAATACAAATCCTTTACATCAATGGTCAAAAAGTTTAATCTTTCATCAAACTTAGGACCATTGATGTTCTGTAGGAATGACCAAGAGTCTTTGCAAATAGCAGTTTCCTGTGCCACATATTTTTGAAGAATGTTATCCACTACTCTTGCACAAGGGTAGGTGATGCTATTTCTAGCATCAACTAAAGGTCTCATGGGCAGATCTGTCAGAGATTTATGAATTTTAGGAATCCCAAATAAAATTGGGGTCCTGGGTGACAACATGGTAAGGTAATTCATAGTTGATATATCAATTCTTCCTTCTATAAACAAGTCATAAATGAATGAACGAATGCTAGAATATGCTTGATTAAGTTCATTCCTAGACTTTTCCTGTTATGTACTACTATCCAGGATTTCTAACATTTTTGTCATATATTGTTCTTTCTTCATGACTACTAGGCCACCACCCTTATTGGGTTGCATGATTCTAACCCCTGCTGTTCTTATGGCATCTATGGCTAGTTTCTCTTCCACAGAAATGTTAAATATTATATTTCTATGGTGCATATTTGTAGACAGCATGTTTCATAGGTCAATTTCACACATTTTATCAAATAGGGCTAACGCTAATGATGTTGATTTATGGAAAGATTATAGTGATAAATCCTTTTGTGCAAAAATTTGCAGGAAAGAGACTTTCTCTAATAGTTTTCTACATTATAGTAGTAACCACCCCTGGTATCAGAAGCGATCAGTAGTGAAAGACCAGTTGGTCAGGGCTACACAGATGGTATGAAGGGATACCGACATTTTGGACGAGTGTCAACTACTGAAATATATGTTTACCACAAGTGGTTATCCCAGCCAACTTATTAATAAACTTACTGCAGACGTTATGGGGAAGATAGAGCAAGGGATATACCAACCAATTCTTGGCAGTGTACCACACCTAGGAGTTCAGGACCGGGTTAATGTTGAACACACACCATGGTTGAAATTCATTACCCCACTTCAGTTTAGACAGGGAAATTATTTCATTTATTATTCAAAAAAACTGGCCTTTGATCCACTGTGATAATGAACTGAGAGGGAAACTACCAGAAACACCAAAGATAGTGTGGAAGAGAGGTAGAAATTTGAAACAAATCATGGAAAGTCATGTTCAAGGAATCCCATGGAGGAAGGGTATGTTTCAATGTAATATGTGTAACTATTGTGCTTACATGGCTACTGGAGAGACTTTTAGTATTAAGAACAACACCTATAAAGTGAAACACAAATTTAATTGTCAGTCAAAAGGGTTGTTTATGTAGCACAGTGTCAACAATGTGCAGCATTTTATTTTGGGAAGACAGACAGGAGACTACGTGAGTGGGTCTATGAACACCTATATTATATTAGGAAAGGTAAATTAGGAAATGCTTTAGTGAAACACACTGCAGAGCACCCCGATCATAAATTTTTATTTAGAAGCGTAGACTGCATCCATTCAGATGGGAGGCAGGGCCCTGACTCAGTCCATTTAGAAGTGTTGGAACTGTATTGGCAGTTACGCACTAATGCATGCTTACCCCCAGGCCTGAACGAAACATGTTCTATCCACTGTATCTTAAAATTGAAGAGTTTAACCAGATAAATTAGTTTCAAAGCCAGTTGTAAAATTAAAGAGTTCATTCTGATTAATTAACTTAATATATTGTATTTATTATATCTTGTAAAAATATGGCTATATATGACTAAATCAATCAATCAGTTAATTCAATTTATTTATGTATTAAATACTACTTAATATATGTATTAAATCTATGTTTTTATATTTTATTAATATTTAGACATTTATAGTAGTAATCAGGAGTATTAATTCAGTATTCATTTTGCATAGAAATGACAAGCATGGGCAGAAAACGTATCTCAAACGTTTTTGGTTTTTATGGTTTTCATGTTTTAATTGATTATTTTAAATGTGTATTGTAGTTATATATACTTAATTTTGTATAGGGGCAGAGAGATTGTATAGCCAATGTGGTTTTATGTCTGATTTTGAAGCAGTATTCATTTTGTATTAAAATTACAAACTAGTATGTTGTTAGCCTATCAGCACAGCTAAATGTTTACTCGTGACCACGAGTACAGGATATAGCATAGTTTTCTTACTAGCTGTTTTTAATCTGAAGAAGTCCCACAAATTTGTGAAACAGAAAGCAATTCATATTATTTTAAATACATTTCTTTGCTTATTTAAACTGTGTTAACCGTGTCAACAAGCATCAGTGGACAAGACGGAGTCTTCAGTATTTCATGTGTTTCCTAGCTCTGGGTTTGACATAGCTTTGTATGTTAGGCAGAGATCGCCTCTGAGTAGGCGATATGTGATGGAGTAAAGTTGGAGTTTTTTGAGACGGTCTTCATAGGGCATCTGTTTGAGGCCAGGAATCCTCTTTGTGAGGTATTTCTGCGGCCTTTCCAGTTGTTGTAGATGTCTTGTGAGGTACATACCAAAAGGGACGTTGTACTCTATAATGGGTCTAATGAGTGATGAGTAGAGGGGAACAATGACCTCTTTTTCCTGGATGAGAAACCTTTTGTGATGAGGTGTGCCACCTAGAAGGACTTCCTGACCACTGTGGCGATGTGATTATCAAAGGAGAGACTACTGTCCACCTGTGTCCCTAGGTCTCTTATCACACTTTCAGTGTTAAGTAGACTACCGCCTATGTGGCAGTTCATGGTTACAGAGTTTTTACCAAAGGGGATGACAGTGAACTATTTAGCATTGAGCTTGAGGCCATGACTTTGACACCAGGCATCTGTCTCAGTGAGGCCCTTTTGTAGGATGTCCACATCGTTAGGATTTTCGATTATGCCTCCTAGTTTTGCAGTCATCTGCGAACTTAGTTAGCCAAAAACCTTCTGTGTTAGCCTGTACTTTAGAGAAGTATATACCAAAAAGGAGAGGACCCAGGACTGAACCCTGTGGTACTCTACTTGTCATTGGTCTGAAGTCTGATTTGGAGTCTGCTACTTTCACAGTGTGGGTTCTGTCAGTAAGCCAGTTGGCAACCCATCTTGTGACATAGGGATTTATACCTAGTTTAGTGAGTTTATTTATAATTCCAGAGTGGGTGATGATGTTGAATGCCTTGGCAAGATCTAGATAGGCTGTGTGAACCACCTTGCCCTCATCTATGGCTTTGGTGACTGCTTCAAAGAAGTCTATCAGGTTTAGGAGACATGATCTGTCTTTTACAAACCCGAACTGTGTGGGGTCCAGAGTCTGGAGATCTCCATTGTCTTTGTTTATGAGTTCCATGATGATACATTCCATGGCCTTCCAGACTAGGCTCATCAGGCTAATGGGGCGGTAGTTACTGGGGTCAGTCATGACTCCCCCTTTGTGGAGTGGGATAACCGTTGCGGTGAGCAATTCAATTGGCACAAAGCCTGAGGTGAGGCTATGACTGAACATGGTACTTAGTTGGGGTGCCATTTCATTCAGTAGTTTGTGTAGAAGGCAGCCTGGGATGTTGTCAGGTCCCATGGATGCTGTTTTCTTGGCTTTGGAGAGTGAGGTTTTTACCTGTGCAGCTGTGATTACAGGAACTTTGCATTCTTCCGGTATAGAGATGGGCCCCTTAGAAGTTGAGAGGGGGGTAAAGTTAGCACTGAACCTATCTGCCAGGATGTTGGCAATATCAGTTGGTTCTGCATATTTAGTGCCATTGCGCTGTAACTCAGAGCAGATCTGAGTGTTGCCATTGAGATTCTTGACATAGCTATTGAATGCTTTGTGGTTGTTTTTAGAATCAGTGCCGATTTTGTTTTCATAACTAGCTTTGGAGGATTTTATGAGGGATCTCAGCTTCTTACTGAGGCTGATCAGGGAGTTCCTCCAATCATGGGATTTTACTCTTTTTTGCAATAGTTTCTTTCTTCTGTTGTAGAGTTTGTTTATGGCAGAAGACCACCAGATTGGCTTCCTTTTTTTGGAGAATAGCATCTTGGTTCTGTTAAGGATAGCACGATCCATGCACTCGTGTAAGTGCTTATAAAGTGCATTTGTGTAGGATTCAGCAGTCGTACCTCTATTGTCCATCTGCATGGGTGTTGAGAAGTTTGCCACTTCTGTCTTCAGAAGAGTGAATTGGCTTTGGAGACATTTTTTACAGTTGTTTTCCTAATGGGGCATGGGAGCGGGATGTGGATGTCTAGGGTAATTAGCTTGTGGTCGGATATGACCAACGAGGAATTGACCTCTGGTGTGGAACACTGGTTGCCCATGTTGGTGATGACCAGGTCTAGGATATTGCTGCTTCAGGTGGGGGTGTGGATATGTTGATCCAAGGTGGTGGAATTGACTAAGTCCAGAAAACGTTGAGCAAAAGAGTTGGTACATGAGTAGTTTTCCCAGTTAATGGTGGGGTAGTTGAAATCACCCATTATTAGGGTATTGGGTTGTACCCTAATATTTTCCAGTGTAGCAAGAAAAGAAGAGTGGGAATCCTGGGGCATGGTGGGGGGTCTCTAGCAAGCTACAATCTGGATTGTGGTCTTGCCCAGAGTTAGTTGAACTAAGATAATCTCAGATGCATTATGCTGAGCAACTAGCTTGGAGGTGTGGATATCCTTAATGAATATGGACACGCCTCCACCTTTAGTGTTTCAGTCCAGGTTAGATGGCTGAAAGGTGTGGTATGAATTATAGCCTGGTAATGCAGGGCTGCTCTCTGGAGCTTTGAACCAAGTCTCTGTCACTGCACAGATGTCGATGTTCTCCATTTTAAGGAATGCCTCGAGTGAGTGCATTTTGAGGTTTAGACTTCTAGCATTGAGTAGCATTACCCTCAGATTTTGCTTGCTTGCACCTGTTATGGTGGTGAGTTTGTCATTTGAACCTTGCCTCGAAAAGGCACTATAGTGGTGGCAAGAGCCTTTGCCAGTAAACATAATCCCAAGGGCGACAGGTGCAGGCCATCTTTGGCAAAGCATCGTGGTCTTTCGATCATGTCATCCCAGGCAGACAGATACTGGATTCCCTTAGAATGACAACAGAAGCTTAGCCAATTGTTGAAGTCAATCATTTTGTCCTTGTACTGTGGTATCATTCTGGGTGATGGCAGGATGCTACTCAGGGCAAAGGTCATACCTGCCTGGGCTACAAGATCGAAGAGCTCCTCCATGTCTCTTTTCATGTAGTCCAGGGAGGTACGTCTCAGGTCATTCACACCAACATGGACAATGATAGAGTCATATTTGTACTTGTTGTGGAGTGACCTAAGTGCGTGCATTATGTGGCAGATCCTGGCATCCAACAGGCAGCTGACAGTAACTTTCTCCTTGTTTTGCCTGGTGAGTTGGGTTAGGAGGGTGGCCTAATGGTTAAGGTGTTTGCCTTACAAACACAAGGTGCAGGGTTGGAGTCTCACAAGGGATAATTGGCTAGGCTTAAAATGGCTCACATGGGCAGTTAGCTTAGTACTAATCAATGAACCTATGAGTGGAACATCAGTGTGCCTGACTATAGAGTCACCTATGACTAGAATGTTGGGTAAGTTATGCCTTATGAGCTGTAGTTGAGTGGCACACTGAGTATGTGGGCTATGTGTCATTTGGTTTGTATTGGGGAGTTGAGGTTGCTTGCATTTCTGCTTTGGAGGTCTCGGATGTTTGGACAGTTTTTTATTGAGAGCCTCCGTGAATGTAGACATGTGTTTTGTGCTTCTGTGTGTGTGTGTGTGTTTTGGTGGTGTAGGTTTTGATGGACTATGTAATGAGTGTGATGTGTTGCAAGTGTTTGCCTTCTCCTCTTGACTGTCTATTCCAGTCTTTGGTGAAAAGAGCTTTGCTTCCAGTTTGGCTATATAAGTGCATCGCTCACAGGTTGTAGTGCTGGGTGGTAGGAGGACGGGGTTGTCTGTGTACATGAGGCAACTGCTGCATTGTCCCAAGATGCCCAGATTCATCAGGTAGACAGGAGAAAACACCGGGAGCTGACCTTTAGACATGCCTGGATAGGTGCTTATTTATTAAGTACTAAAAACTGTTTTCCTCTAGACAAGTGAGGAAAGTTGAATGCTGTAGTAATTTGTAGCTTATTTAGTGCTTAGAATGAGTTCTGTACAAGTGCTGAGCTCAAAGAAACAGATCTGAGTGTTAAATTAAAAGGCTGGCTAGTTGCAAGGGAAAATTTGAAGAACAGACTTTATGGCGCCAGGAATAGTTTAACCCTAGTTAAGCAGGAGCTGGGGGGGCTCAGGAGCCCACAAACAGCCCTGGATACAGCAAATCTGCACCTGGACTAGACCAGCCAGAGGAAAGGGGGTAAACAAGCTTAGAATTTTTTTTTCAGTAAAGTGGAAATGGAGAAAGCTGGAACAGAAGTTAATTCAAGGTTAAGAACCTGAGTGGGTTGGCCTTCACAAATGTTCTCTATTAGATTGAATGAACTAATGACACTAGACTGAGAGGAGTGCCACAGATCAAATATACAGTATGGGCGGGCAAATGCAAAGCCACCAAGTATAAGAACACCACAACAATAGGGAGGGTAGGTGGGGAACTGTTACAGCTCCTAGCTGTAGCCACTAAATGAACTATTACAGATCCTTGCTGTAGCCAATAAATGAACTATTATAGCTCCTAGCTGTAGCCACTAAATGAAAGTTTTAAACAGATCAAGGAGCAAGCAGACTCTAGAGAATGCGTTTAACTGCAAACAGACTAAACTAGAACACAGAATCCTCAAAAAATCAAAAATGCACAGAAAAGCTCAGATAGAGCACTCACAAACAGAAAATACAACTCTCAGTATGAAAAAGCAGTTTACAGTTAAGTAATTCAGTAAACATGCAGTGTAATGAAACAGTATCTAGCAATGAAAAATACAGTTAAAACAGTATAAAACAGTGCATAAATGCAGTGAAACAGTAAAAAAAAGCTTTATAACAGTGCAAAATATAGTAGATTAACTGTATAGCACAATTATAAGTGTTTCAGAAGTGCAGTTCAGTGAAATAAGTGTAAGAAATAACTTATCCTGCTCTTGGAATATTAAGGAATTTCTGCGTAGTTGCAGTAATGAATTACCATCCACAGCCTGATAAATACAATGGGAATTCTGCACCATTCAATGGAGTCTAATCAACTGTTGATATGGCAGGTTGTGCTGGTGAAGTTGCATGCTTTCAGGTGCAGAGATAGGGTGTTCAGGAGTCCAGTATCTTTGTTCTGCAATAGATGGTCGAGTAGAACTGCAGTGGAATAAATTGGCAATTAGCGCTATAGTGCAATAAATGAACAATAAAAACTGTATTGCAATAAACAATAGCAATAACAGTAAGCAAAATGGTGTACAGCAGGATTGTGTTGTCATAACCATTGCAGTAGAGCTGTATACACTGATTGTCTATGGTAAGGTTGCTATGGACAAGTGTAACACTCTCTCCAGACCAATATCAGTCACATTATGCTCTCTGTTCCTCCTACTCCAGGTAATAAAGGTATATGGGTGAGCTAGCCCTCTCTTTGGGGTGATATTGTGTGTGGACTTCACAGACATTTATCAGAAATACCAATAAAACTTTAAGTAGCATTGTTGATTCTTAGAGAAATCTGTTTTAATAAATATACATTAATAAATGGCTGTATTCTATGCATGAGTGTTCAACTGTCACTGCAGTTAAGTCTAATAGTGTAATACTTCTAGAATGCAAAAGGAAGTCAGTCCCATAATGTTCTCATTTTCTCTCACTCCAGGAACAAAAGGTATATAGTTGAGACAGCCTACCTTAAGTGTCACAATTTCTCATAATGTAACTAAAACTGCCCAATCTGTCTATCAAAGGATAACCAGAAAAATGATTACCTGGAATGAAGTGTTTTACCAAATCCACTTACAGGGTACCTTGGTAGTTATAAAAGTCCACATTATGTAAAGTCCACATTATGTGAAAATGTTCTGTGTAGTTGTGTAACTGTATTTATTGCTCAGCCCATACTGACCCATGCTAACAGCTTGACAGTTATGTACATGTTACATCAGCTATAGGAGAATTATAGTCACTGTACTCAAAACTGACACTACACACCTGTAGAGTATTTATTATTATACAATGCCTACTCTAAAAACGTGCACGCTGATTGGCCAGCCCAACCAGTGTGCCCGTTGTAAATCCCTCAATATACTAACGGAAAAAGGTCCGGTCGCCCGGACTTTTTCCGTTAGTATAAAACACTGTCTCGCTATGTTAAAAGAGTTTAACATAGCGACACAGATTTAAAAAAAGCAACGGAGATCTCCGTTGCTTTTAAATTTCTCGCTATGTTAAATGGGTTTAACATAGCGAGACAGCTTTAAAATAAGCAACGGAGATCTCCGTTGCTTATTTTAAACCTGTCTCGCTATGTTAAACCCATTTAACATAGCGAGATAAAGCAACGGAGAACTTGCGTTCTCCGTTGCTTTTACAACTCTGATGTACTGCGAGGCATACGCAGTACATCAGAACTGCCGTGAACAGCAGACAGCCGGAAGGGCAGCAAAGAGGCATTATACAATGCCATTATTTAAGAAAAGTAATTATTTCTTTTCTTAAATAATGGCATTATATACAATAACCACTTCTGGGTGTGGGTAATGCTGGATTTACCCACAGTTGTCTTTGTTTGGTCCGGGCCTCGGGACCAAACCACGCCAACCGTGGGTAAATCCAGCATTACCCACACCCAGGCGTGGGTTATTGCTATATTAGTGTTTTCAGAGATATAGTCTGCATTGTCAGTAATGGAATGTTTCACTCTCTCTCTCCCCACACCTGATCTTCATTTATTTATTATTGTTATTTATTATTATGACTTAATATTGACATATTTTGTTAAACTAACTATATTTTTTTAAATTGTTTTTTATTATTGTTATGTGTCATTATGATTCAATATTAACATATTTTGTTAAACTAACTGCTTTGTTGTCCTTATGGTTTATTTCTTACTGGCAGGCTGTTACCATACTGACTGTTATATTGTTTAATATTGTGTTACACGTAATATACATTAATATGTATTTGGGTTAATAATTATGATGTTCCATTCTGTTAATACTAACAATGGTTTGGTTATTATTAACCTTAACTTATTGCTATACCTTATTTACCACATCACATCAAGGTAGGCAGGTTCCAGCTGATCCCCATACCTTGCCACATCCGGCCACGGCATCGGGTCCCAGCACGTCTGGGACCTAGACCGGTGGTGCCCCCTCTGCTGCCCTTGCACTACCCTCAGAGTCAGGTAGTATCACCCCACTGGAGGGGGATGGGCCTCCCTCTGGGAGCGGTGATGGAGGAGGAGTAGTCACCCATGCTGAGCTACCAGTTTTGGTGTGCAAGATAGTCTACCATGAGTTTATCTGTCGTCTGTACTGGATTGAGGACATGCTGGCCAGCCTGGCGGGGAAGCCTCACCCTGGTGTCCAACATCCACCACTGTCACCCCCGGAGCAGTGATGGAGCAGTGTAGACAGTCCCATGGGTGGGGATGTGAGTCATGCTGCTGCTGCCTTGTTGAGGCACATGGGACTTCGATTCCATAACACCCTCCCTATCCAAAGTGTGCACCCTCCTCATTTGTCATACACCGCCCCTGTCTACTGTCTTGTTTGTCTTGTCTGTCTGCAAATGCATCCTCACCTATGTGACTTACCTGCCCATATGTACCTATGTCCCTACCCCAGCATTCTATTCTCAACTTAAAAAGAAAAGTGGGCACCTATCCCAAAAAGAAAATCATCCCATACATAGCTCTCCATTTCGCACATGTCCACTGGACACGTAATTTGGTCCAAATGGCTTGACAACACAGTTATGTTGTCCTCACCCCTTTCTCTGGAGTTCAGAGTTCAAAGTCATGTACAAATTCTGTAACAAACCACCAAACACAGAAAGGCCAGTGATGAAGTGAATGAACTGTGTTTATTGCAAAACAATAAAACGTAAAAAGCGCCTCGGCTTCACAAAGCCTTTACAGAGTAATATTTGCAGTGAAACATACATTATTTATACATCTCATTCTAATAAGTTAATCAAACCAATTAAACAAATAAGTAGTAAAATGAACCTAATTGCAAACCCTATCACAAAAGACTTTTCCAATTACATTCCCTGTTAAGTCCTGCAGGGAAAAGAGTATTGAACTTTAAAATTACAATAGAACTCCTTTCTACGTAATTTATTTTTAATACCCTGAGGGGACATATACTCCTTATAAACATAATTTAATATGGTAGCCTGCAACCCTGAAGGGTCACTAATGTAACATTATTGAAAATGTATATCAACTGGATTGTGTTCACTAGCCTTTCTAATATCTCTAATATGTTCTTTAAGCCTGGCCAAAAAGCTTCTTTTTGTTTCACCTATACAGAATTTTTGACATGGGCATTTAAGCCCATATACGACCTCCTTTGTTTCCTCCTAGTCCTAGTGGAGAGGGACATGGTAAAAAGGGAAAACGTTAAGGAGGAAACTAAAAATATTATGTAGCGACATTCTACAAAAAAGTGATAGCAATGTATTAAAACAATTTTTGAGGGGTACTAATGAAAAACTGTTCTTGTTTGAATGAGAATTAATTAAAAGAAAAATGTCTAAGCTAACAAGAGACTTGAGGAATTACGAACATAACCGAGCATTTTTACCCTCCTCCAATCAAAGGGCTAAGTGTCAACATGTACATTTTGAAGGGAAGCAGGAAGAAGGAAGATGCAATCAAAGAGTTTACACCTCAGTGTAAAGTGCTGCCTTCTCGCGTTTATATCACATTATCGAAAGATGAAAATAGCGAATGCTATTTCATCGGCCCCAAAACATCTAAACATGAAAATATTGAACATTGAGAACAGTGAATTTTTTCCACTGGAAAAAATTTGCTGCTCCAAAACACATACATACAACACAAGCACATCAAACAAGCAGCAACCACACACATATACTTAAATTCCTACATCTAACGCTACACTAAACTAAACATACACTACTATCTACCCACTTACCTTAACCCAAACCCAAACCCTAAGGTCCGTCACTATCGCACACTCACCTAATCCACGCCCTAACCCTAACTCACTTAAACCGCCCCTAATCCTAAAGTCTGTCACTATCGCACACACTCTTAACCAGCGCCCTAACCCTAACTCACTTAACCCACCCCTAACCCTAACGTACAAACAATCGCACACTTACCTGAACCCAACCCGTAACTTTCTACCACAGCGCTAAGAATAGCGAAGCCACAGAAACGGCCAACCAAATTCTTTCCCGAGGAAAAAATTCACTGTTCTGCAGCTTCGCTATTCTTAGCATTCGCTGAATAGTACTCGATATCAGAACATTTGAAGTTTTAATACTTCGATGTTCTGATATAGACCCGCCTCCTCAACTGAATATGAAAATGAAACAAAATATCCGAGACTTCTGAAATTTGGGAATGAAAGATACATGCAGCAGAATGTTTGTAGCAGAGAGAAAATCTATGGGGGAGTACGTAAGAGAATATGGAATGGACATGATCAACAGATGGGAGTTGTTTCCAATCCTCAGTTATATAAACAAGGTAAATGGGACTGAAATTTCTAAACAAGAGACTGTGGTTATTGATAAAAATGATTATGTAGTAAATGTATCAGGCTATGATTTGACTCTTCCTGAAATAGCTGTTTTAAATAAGGGGCTAAAGTTTATTCCTACTGCCATTCCAAGTCTTTATGAATTAAATGGAGAATTTTTTTACATTTATACACAAATTACATTTATTAGATTATTTTAAAAGCTGTAAAGATTATAAGTTCAGCGACTGTAGAATCTTTTTCTAGAGAAGATAGTTTTTATTCCTGCAACTTGGAGGTAATTTCTAATGCATATTACACATTTAACATGGATGGTATAAGTCACAAAAGTGACTTTGTTCCCCCCCTTTACAAATAAGACTACACAGCAGTTTTCATTAATGTTAAATTTTAGTGTGGAGAAAGAATATCATTTGTTTGATAAAAATAACGAGCACATGAAATATTATTTAAGTAAAGAGGAATGGTTGGGTCTGAATGATTTAAATATTAGAAAAGAACTGCTGTTTAAGCCAGCAGATAAAGGGGGGAATTAGTTGTTTTGAATTGTAATCAATTCTTAAAGATGTGTTATACCCCCGTATTTTCAAAAGTTTGCACGGTGTGCATGATTAGTGTTAGATGAAATATTGCCAATATGGCGGCCGAGCGATCCACGTACTTGCACATGTGACGTGCACGAGCGCTGTACACTAGTGCTGCATGTCCCCAGCCCCCGTATGCAAATTACCCCACTTACAGGTGAAAAATGTGCCATCCAGAAAGCAGGAATCAGGGCGTGCAGGACTAGCGTAATATGCAAAAATGTACTCGGAATGTATTCGGTTAGTAATCGAGTATGGTACTGCAAATTCCAAAACAGAGCTATGACAGCTCCAAATAAAGGCTGCATAACATTGAGGAAGCATGCCAATGGCCAAGTAGAAGGCCATTGGCATTGCAAACAATGCCAAATGTACAACATACAACCTTTATGAAATGTCCACCAATCACGTCCATTGAAGCATAGGGCAGTGGCGTGCAAATGAGATCGGGGGAAAATAATAAAAAAAAACTAAAATAAACACTCTAACTAAAAGCAGTAGTCTGCCATGCAAGTCAATGGCAGGCAGAAGACAACCTAGCCAGTGAGTAATGGTTGCTAAGGGGGGAGGCTCAGTGTGAGACATGTAACTATGCATTAGCAGGCAATCCTATGCAAATGAGGTGAAGGATAGTGCAGCCCAGTTTTCCCCAGGTGTGAGGCAGGTCCCAAGAGTGTAAGAGTATAAATATCTGGGTGCAAGACTAGGATATAGGTGACATAATGAGGGGGTGTGTCAGGCATACTGTAAGTGGATTGGAGCCCTGTGGCTCAGGACTACTCCTAGCTTAGCACAGCTAAGCTAGGGGTGTGTATAAACCTGCCTAGCACCCTTTACAAAGTGTAAGCGGGTGTCCGTGCCGCACACCGGGTTTTACAGGAAGAAAAAGGAAGTTAAACCAGGAAATAGCAGCTCTGTGCACATTTGAACAGGGAGGCAATGGGAAGGGAAAACAGCAGTAGGAAGCTAATCAAGGAGAACTAGCGGAGCTGACAGGTGAAATGTATCAGAATCAGCTAATTACACAGGCAGCAGACCAGCCCAGCCCAGAAAACTACCATAAACTAAGCAAACACCTTCCCCTCTGTTTTTTCCACACTCTACACCACCGGTGTATACAAGCGGGGAAATTTTAACAAACAAACCTACACAATGAGAAGGACTGCAGCAGGCAACATAGAACAACATGTGCAAGAGGCTGAGGGTGGTGAGGATGTGAATGTTGCCGAACAACCCACAGTGAAGAGACAGAGAAGAGTGTACAGACCCAGGGTAACCTAAAAGGGGCTACATGAGCTGGAGATAGTGGAGCACTATAGGGTGAACAGAGACCTCCTACAGCAAATTCTTGCGCTGTGCCGGCCACACCTGACACACCAAACTGGCCGAGGGGAACCCATCCCTGTGGATACCAAGGTATGTGTAGGCCTAGGCATACTAGCCACAGGTACATCCCAAAGCACAACTGGGTATATCATGGGCATCTCACAGGCATCAGCATCCAGAGTATTCCACCAGTTCCTGGATGCCATGTCAGCACATGCCAGTGAGCACGTATATTTCCTCAACACATGTGAGGTGCTGACCAGCAATATGCTTCTCTTCCACCAAATAGCAGAATACCCTGGAGTAGTGGGTGCTATAGACTGCATGCACTTATGCATCAAAGCACCAGCCATTGAGCAGGGTAGGGCCTACATCAACCACAGGAGCATCCCCTCCATCAACTGCCAGGTCATATGTGATGCTCAAGGCATTATAATGAATGTGTATGCTGGCTGCCCTGGAAGCTATGATTGTTCACACATATGGCATCTGACACAGCTGTACCACAGATTTGCCAATGTGTACATCCCCTACGGTCACCTAGTGGGGGATGCTGGATACCCGCTGGAGCCATGGCTGATGACACCCATCAGAAATACACACACCTGAATAACAAAGACATAATGAGGCACATGCACAGGTCAGACATATAATAAAGCGTGGGTTTGGGATGCTCAGGTCATGGTTCTAGTGTCTGGATACATCCGGTGGAGCCTTGCAGTATTCACCAGCTACATGTACCCAAATTGTTATGGTATGTGCTATGCTACACAATATGATCCTGCAGAAACAGCTGCAGCAGGAACAGCATGGGGCAGGGCCACAGAGCACCCCACCAATGCTAGGGTCTGTACAGGCACAGGGTGACTCAGAGAAGGAACAACCTGAGCCTGCCTCAGTAGGCAGAAGGAGGCATGCCCAGTATGCCCTGGCCTTGGCAAAGAGGCAACACATAGCATATGCACTCACACAGTAGGGACCCAGGGAATGACACCTCTTTCTGACTCACACAGATGGTACAAGGAATGCCAAACATGATACTACCTGTGCCCAACTATGTATAGGGAGTGTACTATGTACATCCGACATAGGCAGCCCTCCAGCACCATCCTCAAGTCCGGCACACCTTCAAGGTAAGTCAATCAACCTACCAATTGCCAAATGGCGTAGAATGTGTTGTTACCTGTAGCTATGGTATGGATGTGAGCATGCAAGGGAATTGGGTGGCCGAATGTTAAGGTAGAAGACAGTAGACACCTATAGTGGCACCATGACATCTGTAACACATACTGGAGTTACCATAGTAGCCAGCACTGCACAGGGTGACAAAACCCACTGCAGGAAATGGGCTGAGAAAAATGTGTGTCCATAAGAGCCACATATGCCAGTCAGGAAGATTCACATACCCAGCAAGAGTCACAGCCAGCAGGACAGGTGAAGACAAACACAAACAAATGCTGTACGATGGCCTCTGAATGAGCCCTATGGGCAGCCTCTCCCCCAGGCCTACCCAGACAGACCACAGCAGGCCAGGCAGTTGGATGTAAGTTGTGAAGGCTAGGAAGTCAGAAACTAATATGTAGGTAAACAAAGCTAAGATCTGTAGTACACTGGTATGCTTCTAGCCAGCAGGATAGGTAAGACTACAGACTGAAATGGAGTACCTGACATACCAGTACAGTCCTAGCAAATGTGTACAAGTGTCAGGTGTGCTCCCCATCCAATGTACACTTCTAGTAGCAGTCAGGTGTGCCCCCCCACTCCTGTGTAGAACAATCAAAACAGTCAGGTGCCCCCCCCCCCACTATGCAGAAATGTTCATAGGTTCATAGGTTCATAGGTAGGTACTAGGCTATTGGCCCTAGGGCCTATATAAGCCTAGCCAAACAGTACCCTGGCTTTTGCCACCCAAGAAAATTATTTTCCTGTGCTGCTGTCACCAGAGCCACAGAGGTTATCCCTGGGGTGAATTTCCTATCTCCCATCCAATCATCAAGATTTTTCTTGAAGAGTGCTAATGAGGAGCTTTGTTTGATATAGATAGGTAGTTTGTTCCAGAGTAGGGGGAGTCTCTGGGACAGGAATCTATCTCTCCAGCATGTTCCATGTATTAATGCACAGTTCACCTACTATCTCTGTCATGCATGAATCTCATGCATGTGTGTTCAAGTGTCACTGCAGTCTTGTATAATAGTCTATCTCTATTACCAGATGAGCTCTAGGCATATATTAGTCAGTAAATATTCAGCAGTGGCTCAGTAGCTCAGTGTAATAAATGCTAGGTATAATATACATTTTGTCACACACAGACTGGGGTTCAGATCCAGGGACAAGTACTACTAAATATTAATAGAAATGGTTATGTATTGTTAACAGATGTTCTCCCCACAGGAATTGCAGGTAAATAAATTGCTGTAGTAGCTGTTTAACTGGGTTACTAATTTGTGTGTCCAGAGGTACCAGAGTGTTAACAGCATTGCTCAGCAAGGTGATAGGACTGCAGTAAATAAAAAATCAACAAGTACAATACTAATACAAGTTATTAAAACAAATACAACTCTTTAATTTTAGTACAGCTGTATGCCTGGTGTGTCTGTGAATGTCTGCTGATAGTCTAACCCCATGCCTGCCAAGGATGGCATGATAAGTGTAAACTCTAAATGTAGCAACAGTCAATGCCAAATGACCGATGGATACCCTGCAGACACAGCATGCTACCTTTTGATGTACAACACAAAAGTCAGCACCGCAGTACAAACTACCTGGACTTGATCCACACATGCAATACAGATGGCCATACCGGGCATGCTCACACACTTAGAGGAATGAAGGCAATGTCAGTCAACAACATACTGAAAGGTCATACCGGGCATGCTCATACACTTAAACACATGAAGGCCATGTCAGCAAACACCAGTGGACCAGACATATCTGGCAGTTGCAGTTCTCAGTGCAGACACATGACAGTATGCACCACTCCTGCCTTGCACACACAGTGGATAGGAATACAGACATATATGTAAGGACAACACACTATAATAAGCCAAAGGTAGATGGGCATAGATGTGTGGAAGAAGGTGACCATGACAAGGAGACATCCAGGCCTGTCCCACCCAGCACACAGCCAAAGGGCCACAAACACATGAGGTGCAGATGTCACTCACTGCAGATACTAGGCACCAGTATCTGTCAGCATGACAGTCTATGTGGTGCACGTGCCATCTGTGCAACATGACTGTACAAGGAAGTAGTCATCTAGTAGCTATATACACGTACCTGTGACATATGACCCCATGTGTGCCTGCATGTGGCATGTCAACCCCTACATAAATGGGTTATGGCCCATGTACACACTGCCCTCCCCATAGCAGTATTATGACATGCCTACTGAGGTCATCCAATGTGAAATACACTTTTGGAAGAGCTGTAGCTCAGTAATCTCCATGGTGTGTCCCATAACTGTGTACTGCTGTAGTAATAAACTAGTTAGGTAGTAGTTATAACCACAGACTTGGCAATGTGTAAGTGTTTGTTTGTGTACATGTTTAACTGTGTAGAGAGAAATGTGTTTTAGGCTTCTCACACTCCGTACAATTCATATACTCATATTTGGCAAAGCTGCTGATTTCACTCACCTAGAAATACACCTCTGGGAAAATCATAGCCCAGTAATCTCTGTAGTGCGTCCTTTAACTGCATACTGCTGTAGTGTGATAAAATAGTTAGGTAGGTGTTCTAAACCCAGACCTGGCCACACTGTGTGTGAATCTGTGTGTGTGTGTCTGACTGAGTAGAGAGCAATGCCTTTTTACGCTACTCACACTCTGTACAAGTCATATACTCAACTTTGGAAAGGCTGCTAATGTCACTCACCTAGAACTACACCTCTGGGAAAATCCTAGCCCAGTAATCTCCGTAGTGCATCCTGTAACTGCTATAGTGTGATAAAGTAGTTAGGTAGGTGTTTTAAACCCAGACCTAGCAACTGTGTGTGTGTTTGTGTGTGAATCTGTGTGTGTGTGTGTGTGTGTGTGTGTGTGTGTGTGTGTGTGTGTTCGTGTGTGTGTTCGTGTGTGTGTGTGTCTGTGAGTGTGTGTGTGTGTGTGTGTGTGTGTGTGTGTGTGTGTGTGTGTGTGTGTGTGTGTGTGTGTGTGTGTCTGTCTCTGTGTTTGACTGAATAGAGAGCAATGCTTTTTAGGCTGCTCACACTCCGTACAATTCATATACTCAACTTTGGCAAGGCTGTTGATGTTACTCACCTAGAACTACACCTCTGGGAAAATCATAGGTTCATAGGTTCATAGGTTCATACTAGGCTATCTGCCCTAGGGCATTTATAAGCCTAGCCAGAGTGTGTTTGGCTTTCGCCACCCATTTTAAATTAATTTTGCTATGCCCTTTTTCGAGGTTAGTATACTGCGCCTCTGTCTAACAGTGACACAAAAGTGATAACCGGGGTAAACCTACGATCTCCCATCCACTCATCAAGATTCCTCTTGAAGAAAGTCAGTGAGGGACTCTGCCTAACCTGGACTGGGATTTTATTCCAGAGTGGAGGGAGCCTCTGGGTTATGAATCTGTCCCTCCAGCATGTCCTATTTATTTCAATGCTGAGGTTCAAGTCTCTCAAGTGCGTAGCTCGATGGGATTTGGATTTTCTGAGGTGCAGCATGTCCATTAAGTCCAGGTTGGACATGGCTCAGGCACAGATCGCCTCTGAGCAGGCAGTATGCCACTGAGTAGAGCTGTAGTTTCTTTAACCGGGCAGCATATGGCATCTGTTTGAGCCCTTTGATCCTCTTGGTGAGGTACTTTTGGGGTCTTTCCAGTTGCTGCAGGTGTCTGGTAAGGTACATCCCAAAAGGGGCATTGTACTCAATTATGGGCCTGATGAGGGATGAGTAAAGAGGCACGATGACCTCCCCTGATCTAGATGTGAATCCCTTCATGATTAAGTGGGCTATATAAAATGTTTTTCTAACCACTTTGGCCACGTGGTTGTCAAATGAGAGATTGCTATCAACTTGGGTCCCCAGGTCCCTAATTACTTCATTCGTACTTAATGGATTACCACCTATGTGGTAATTTGTGGGCACTTTGTTTTTGCCAAAGGGGATGACTATACACTTTTTGGCGTTTAGCTTAAGGCCATGGCTCTGACACCAATTGTCTGTTTCTATGAGGCCCTTTTGGAGGATGCTTGTGTCGGCTGGAGAGTCGATTATAGTGCCCAGTTTGCAGTCATCTGTGACCTTGGTTAGCCACAGTCCTTCCGTGTTGGACTGTACCTCAGAGAAATATATACCGAACAGGAGAGGTCCCAGGACTGAGCCTTGTGGGACGCCACTTGTAACTGATTTGGAGACTGACATGGCTCCAGCAATTCTAACCATGTGGGTTCTGTCCTTGAGCCAGTTTGAAACTCATCTAGTGACATGGGGGTTATATTTAAGCTGGTGAGCTTATCTATAATGCCCGAGTGGGGTATTGTATCAAAGGCTTTTGCGAGGTCCAGGTAGGCTGTGTGGACCACCTTCCCTCGTCAATGGCCTTGGTGACTGTTTCAAAGAAATCGACAAGGTTTAAGAGGCAGGATCTGCCCTTAACAAAGCCGAACTGGGTAGGATCCAGTGTCTGTAGGTCCCCAATATCTTTTTTATGGGGTCCATGATAATCCTTTCCATAGCTTTGCAGACCAAGCTAGTCAGGCTTATGGGGCGATAGTTTCCAGGATCCGTTGAGGCACCACCTTTGTGGAGAGGGACCATTGTTGCTGTACACCACTCTTTGGGTACATATCCTGTGGTAAGGCTGAGACTGAACAGTAGTTTTATGTTTGGGTTTAGCTCTTCTTGGAGTTCATGTAGGATGCAGCCCGGGACACTGACTGTTCCCATTGATGCTGTGTTTTTTGCTTTGGAGACGGCGGCTCTTACCTGAGCATCTGAGATGTCAGGGGGGCAGCACTCTGCTGGGATAGATATTTGCCCTTTTGGTGGGGAGGGGGGAGAAGTTTGCGCTGAACCTGTCAGCTAGGATGTTGGCAATGTCTGTGGGTTTGGTGAATTTTTTGTTATTTTGGACTAATTCTGAGCATATCTGGGAATTCCCACCCAGGTTCCTAACATAACTAAAGAAAGCCTTGTGATTATCCTTAGTGTCCTGTGCAATTTTTCTCTCGAAGCTGGCCTTAGATGATTTTATGAGTGCCGGTAGTTTTTTGCTAACACTGATCAGAAATGCCTTCCCTTTTTGGGATTTTGCTCTATCATGTAGTAGCTTCCTCCTTCTATTGTATAGTTTGTTTATGGCTGGGGTCCACCAGACAGGTCGTCTGCCTTTGGAGGATTGGGTCTTGGTTTTATTTGGGATTGCATGATCCATGCATTCCTGAAGGTGTTCATAGAATGCATTTATAAAGGATTCTGCGGTCTGGGCCGTATTTTCCACAGGCCCGGGGGCTTTGAAGGATTCCACCTCGGTTTTGAGGAGTTTGAAATTTGCTTTAGAGAAGTTTTTCACTGTGGTTTTCTGGGCAGGAGGTGGGGTCGGGATGTGAATATCCAGTGAGATTAGTTTATGGTCTGATCTTACCAGTGAGGGATACACTTCTGGTCTGGAGCATAGAGTCCCCATGTTGGTGATGATCAGGTCCAGTATGTTTTCCCCTCTTGTGGGAGTGGTAACAAGTTGTTCCATAGCATTTGAGTTTATAAATTCAAGGAACCTTTGAGCTAGGGTGTTGGAGCTAGAGTAATGCTCCCAGTCTATGTTTGGGTAGTTGAAGTTGCCGAATATAATGGTGTTTGGAGAGACCTTCATATTTTCCATTGTTCTCAGGAAGGCCGAGTGGGGTTCCTGGGTTTGGGAGGGTGGTCTGTATCAGGATATAATCTGGAAGGCAGTTTTACCCACTGTTCGTTGCACATGGATAGTCTCTGATGCTTCGTGCTGTGCCACCAACCTGGAGGTGTGGGTATCTTTAACAAATATTGATACTCCCCCTCCTTTTCTGGTTCAGTCCAAGTTTTGGGGCCGAAAAGCATGGTATGAGGTATAACCTGGTAGTGCTGGGGTGCTCTCAGGAGTCGTGAACCAGGTTTCTGTTACTGCAAAGATATCGATGTTCTCCATGCTAAGGAGAGTTTAGAGTTCATGCATCTTAAGGTTTAGACTTCTGGCGTTGAGTAGCATTACTCTTAGTTTCTTATCCCTTGTGATACCTATGGAGGTGGGTTTGTCTTTTGAGCCTTTCCTAAAAAAGGCACTATGGGGGTAGCAAGAGCCTTTGCCAATATCCAAAAGCCCAGGGGTGACAGGTGCAAGCCATCCCTAGTGAAGCATCGTGGCTTGTCGAGCATGTCATCCCAGGCTGACAGGCATTGGATCCCCTTTGAATGATGCCAATACTTAAGCCAATTGTTGAAATTGATCATCTTGTCTTCATATTGTGGCATCATTCTTGGTGAGGGTAAGATGCTACTCAAGGTCAGGGTCATACCGGCCTGGGCCACATGCTCAGAGAGCTCCTCTATGTCTCTTTTCGTGTAGTCCAGGGTGGTATGTCTCAGATCATTCACACCAGCATGGACAATGACTGAGTCATATTTGTACTTGCCTTGGAGTGACCTGAGTGCTTGTGTTATGTGGCGGATCCAAGCGCCCGACAGGCAGCTCACCGTGACCTTCTCCTTGTTCAGCCTGGTGAGCGGGATGTCAGTGTGCCTGATGATAGAGTCACCTATTACAAGTGTATCAGGTGTGTTGTTTAGCCTTAAGGGCTGTGACTGTTCAGCACACTGGCTTTGTGAGCTATGTGTTGCACGTGTTTTATTTTGGGGTAGCGGTTGTTTGGGTGTCTGCTTTGGAGGTCTCTGCTGCTTAGGCAGATTTTTATTTAGAGCCTCCGAGTATGTTTTTGTGTATTTATGTGTTTGGTTTGCTGTCGTGGTAGGTCTATGTGAGACTGGATTTGTAGTGAGTGTGGTTTCCTTCTCCTCCTGACAGGTTTCGCCAGTACTGAGTTGAGAGAGCTTAGCCTCCAGTTTGGCTATATGGTTGCATCTCTCACATGTGTTGGAATTTGTTGGGAGGAGGAGAGGGTTGTCTGTGTACATGAGGCAGTTGTAACATTGCCTCAAGATTCCCAGATTCACCAGCTGGACCGGAGAAGAGATTGACAACTGACCTTTGGACATGCTAGAATAGTATTGGGAATTCCTTTATAATTGAAAAAAAAAAAGGGCCAATGGGGAACAAGGTACTCAAGGGGAGTTTGTGAGGGTGTAGTGCTATTAATTTTTTAGTGCTGACATATAATTGCTTTAGTGAGCAAGTGCCAGGTAACTTAAATGCAATGTGTTACAGGTAACTTAAATGCAAAAATGACAAACAGTAACTTTCTTTCAAGTGAAACAAGGAAATAAGTACAGTAAGCAATGCAGATGTCACTAGGGATCCACAGAAGCGCTAATCTCCGTAGAGCGTCCTGTAACTGGTGTAGTGTAATAAAGTAGTTAGGTAGGTGTTCTAATCCCAAACATGGCAACTGTGTTTGTGTATGAATCTGTCCGTGTGTATGTCTCACAGAGTAGAGAGCAATGCTTTTTAGGCTACTCACACTCTGTACAATACATATACTCAACTTTGGCAAGGCTGCTGATGCCACTCAGCTAGAAATATACATCTAGGAAAGTCATAGCCCAGTAATCTCCATAGCACATCCTGTAAGTGCATAATGCTGTAGTGTGATAAAGTAGTTAGGTAGGTGTTCTGAACCCACACCTGGCAACTGTGTGTTAGTGTCTGACTGAGTAGAGAGCAATACCTTTTTAGGCTACTCACACTCGGTGCAATTCACATACTCACCTTTGGCAAGGCTGCTGATGTCACTCACCTAAAAATACACCTCTGGGAAAGTCATAGCCCCATAATCTCTGTAATGTGTCCTGTAACGGTGTACTGCTGTTGTGTGATAAAGTAGTTAGGTAGGTGTTCTAGCCTCAGACCTGGCAACTCTGTGTCTGACTGAGTAGAGAGCAATGCTTTTTAGGCTACTCACAATCCGTACAATTCATATACTCAACTTTGACAATGCTGTTGATGTCACTCACCTAGAAATACACCGCTGGGAAAGTCATAACCCAGTGATCTCCATAGTGCATCCTGTAACTGTGAACTGCTGTAGTGTGATTTAGAATGGTTGTAGGGTTCCATCTCCATCGATGGCAGTTCTGGATGTTTATTGTGTGTTTCAATGTCTGCGTATGGAGCAATGCATTATAGGCTACTCACTCGCAGTACATTGCAAATGCCCTACTTTGGCTATCCGGCTGATGTCAATCATTATGAAATACACCTTTGGGGAAGGGCTTCTTTAGTAATCCCTGTGGTGCATCCTATAACAGCTCCATGCTGTAGTGTAATTTAGATCTCGTTCAGGGGTTCTATACCCGCACATGTCAGTTGTGGATGATTTGTGTGTGTCTCATTGTCTGTGTAGGGAGCAATGCATTTTAGGCTAGTCACTCACAGTACAGTTGGCATGCCCTAGTTTGGTAATCCTGCTGATGTTATTCATTGTGAAATACACCTTTGGGGATGATGCACTTCAGTAATATCCATGGCGCATACTATTACTGTGTAGCACTGTAGTACAATAAACTAGTTAGGCAGGGGTTCTACTCCCAGACATAACAGGTGTGTTTGTAACTCATACACTGTGCAGAGGTGGGTGTGAGTGTGGGCAATGTGGAGGGGGTTTTGCTTATTTCATTTATGGTGGCCCTACTATATATCACAATGTCAACCATACATGAATAACAGATGTAAATTAGGTGAGATGCTGGGGTGCAAATCCATGCCCATACATGTGACATCAAGGCCAGCCAATCACAGTTAGAAACCCCACTGTGCCTTCACATGTGACTCACAACATACACACCATGCCTGACAACATGCCCTGCATGGACAGATGACACTCACATCAGGGAATGCTGTTAGCATGCTATCAATGTAGGTGCAGGGTAAACCTGCTGCCCATTACCAGTTCCTGCCACAGGTGGGCAAGACTGGCACATCTGATGATAATCTGTGTTCACAACATGGGCCAGACACCCAGGTACAGTTCCACATGTCACTGTACATGCATGTGGGAGGTGTGCACATGCTAGACACCATCCATGTCATGGACTATGGAACACATACATGGCAAGTGAGGCACAGCATTGGCCACACACAATAGTCACCCAGGTGACTGGATGGGGGATGCAATACCCACCTGTGTGGGCAAATGCAGAAACTACAGACCTGAGCCACAATGCAGACCATTGTCATGTGGCCTGATGCCAAGGTATACCCATCACCTACCCTTGCATAGCCTGCTGGCACTGTTGACCACCACATACCTGTGCAGACATGCACCCATGCATGTCAGTACTGGCACCCTGTGTGTTTGTGTGTGTGTTGTATGGTGCATATGTTCACATCCACACTCACTACAACCCCCATTGGCATACTGAAGCATGGTGTCTGATGTCTGACACCTCCTCATACTCATTGCCCATACAGCCTCCGTATGACCCATATGGTGCATGTGATACCTGCACATTGAGGTGTTGTGGCAATCCCACTAGTGATGAGTTGCACTCCTGGCCCTGCCAAGTGTGTCAATGTGTGTGTATCCCTGTGTGAGTGTGCCTGTGTTGACGCTGACACATGTTCAAGCAGACAGGCACGTGTATGTCACCTACTGTTTATCTACCGTATCCTTGTTGCAGATGTCACTCACCATCACATATATGTTCTGAGTGCTCCACAGCAGATAATCCATGTGGCGCATTCACTAACTGTATTGAACTGTGATAGCACTACATAGTTTTTGGGGGGTTTGATACCCTGTGCTGTTAGGTGTGTGATACAAACATGCTTCAGTTTTACTCGTCCACCTCTCTCAGACATGTATTCACCTCTGTCTGCCTCCCCCACTCCCTCTCTGGTGGATGTGGAGACCCACACCTGCTTTGCTTAGGCAGCAGCATGTGTATTTTAAGTGATGCTCATGATCAGCTGATGGCATCTGCATGAATTGCAGCCCTCCCCTAGCTGATTGCATGTGGAACAGCCGTGGTAACATTCCCATAGCCAATTGCATGGAAACACAATCCAATACCTGGGAACATCATCGTGGTGTTGGCCCTTTTCTGTCACTGTGAGCAGGAACTAGATCTGTTGCTTGGCAAACAGCATCACAGACGGATTGGGGATTTACCTCTAACAACATACACTGTGGAAAGAGGGCAACAAACAGGAGGGAGATGTGCCTGTCCTGACTAGAGACTGTAAGTGCTGCTATACTGCATTTGGAGTAAAGTTGGTTTAACAGTGTTTGTCTAGCTATGCATGTTGTACATGTCACAATAACTGCCATGTCAGTTCCATGTATATGAAGAATCCCTATCTGCAGGGTCATCTGCAGACTGGGCAGTGTTTTGCCTTTGGTTTCATGTGTTAGCCATGATGCATCTATCTTCAGAATGCAGGAGGTAGTGTGAGGAGTGAAGTCTGTAGATGGTGAAGGCCATGACAGTTACTGACTTCATATCCCTCATAGGACATATGTTGCAACAAACCCCATAACAATGGTCAATTTATGAGGTTATCAAAGTAACATTTCTATACTGGCCCTGTGTATTTGCTGTCAACCGCACCTCTGTCAACCTTTGTACATATGTCGTGCATGAAGTGGTGCATATGTGCTGTACACCATAAATAGTGTCATCATATCTAATAACAAGACAGTGACATGTCAGATTGCTACACATGTCATGTACAGTGGGGGTTATATTTCATGACAACCTGGACATTCTGTGGATGTTTGTACAGTACCATGGTCTGTGTAGTGATGGTGAATGTCAGCAGTGTGTGTATTGTTAATATGTACCTTAGCCTGTGTACAGACTGTGGTGGATGTCATTGTTATAGCTCCCCTTCTATCTGATGTCACATGCTGCCCCACTGTATGGTACCATTTTGGCATACATATTTGCAGGGCCATACACACACATTTCCCATACCATAGACAGCCATCAGACCAAACTGTGTAGCAGCCCAGTACATGTAGGGTCATTCTGTGAGTGGCACATGTGAGGATGGTGTACAACAGATAGTCCATATACTGTAATATTATGCTAGCTTACCATATGTGGCTGTGTTCACACTGGTTGTGGTTATGCACTTTCACACAGGTGTATCTTACCCTGTGCTGTGACATGGCTGTTAAGCCTGCTATATATGCAGGTGCATGTGCATTCCCCCATACGAGAGGTAGGCCAGTGCTGTGCCAGTCTGCCTGTAGTCTGAACAGTGCATTGTTACATGCCTAGCAGCTTAGTGTACTTACCCAGTGAGATGTCATGTGAGGATACTTGCCAGATGTACTGCTACCGGGTCTCCCTTAAATGTCATGTATGTCACACAGAGCAGTGGGATGCTGTACAGATGTATGTCAATATCTAGTGGGTAGTATGTGTCCATGGCACCCCTGTACCAGCAGTCATTATGTGTCAGGCCAGACAGGAGTGTGTGAATCCAAACCTATGGTGGCATATGTATACCAGTTGTTATGTGTTATACCCATTTACATGGCTGTCTACATCCATATTGTCAGGCCTGGTTGTGCACTAAGGAATTATGTGCATACCTCTGGACTGTATATTGTGTGTTTGAAGTTCCACATATATTGACCAATATCTCTGCTGCACTCCACAGGGTCATTGCATGCTAGTGGCGGTACTTTACAATGATTTTCTTAGGATGTCTGTCAGTAGCCAATGGCACACATGTCATAAGCAGATGTGACCTTCCACACACTCCATGTCTGTGAAGACAATCCCAATGACAGTAGCAATAGTCTAGTAATATACCTGCTATACATACCTGACATCCCCTTGCACTATGACTTTGGGACTATAAGGGCTGGGGTAGAGCTACACTCCATGTCCAGGACATATGGTGGAAATATATGTACATATACTTATCCAGATAGATATATGTATATGATTACATGTGTAGTACTTCCAATTACCACCGCCATGGCAACCATCCACTATGAATCCCTACATCATGTGGGCATGGTCCCTTTACATTTCCTGTGTGATGGACATCCTTCCTGTGTGTGGCCATTAGTGTTACAGACAGCAGGTAGCAATACCAGTTACAGGAGAACCTGCACACTTAGGGCAGCCCCATATTTGTAGGAGGATCAGGAACTACAGACAGACTGTGAGTACAGTTGTGATATGCTTTGTATAGTGCTGGTATTACAGGGTGTGTGTTTGTACATACTAGTTTACCTTGGAATGCAGTCTGTCTGCATAGCTCACTACTGTGGGCCTGTCCTCTTCCTGGACAGAGGTATGCCTATCATGTGTTGTCCGTCCACCACTCAGGTCCTGTGTCAGATATTACACTGACAGTGTATGTGTTGCATGCTACCAGTACATGGCTACATCCATTTCTGTTTCTGACCTCAATTCCCTGACTAAGGGTACATTGCAGACTAGTCTGTAACACCAGCACCTTGCTTAGTGTATGGAAACACTGTTCCACATATGTGCCAGTGTTCCAGCCTCTGTCCTCCATCTACATACCAAGCTTTTCACATATGTCATGCTGTTGGGGGTTGTTCTGTAGTGGGCTGTGAGTATATCACACTGCCATTGCTGCCATTAGTCTACTAGTGTTGTATCCCCCACACATACAGTGGGGCTGGGGCCATACATGTGTGGGCATCACCTACACAATACACGTGTGCCCTTATGCACTCCAGAGGCCAGTGTATGTAACAGTAGTATATGGGACTGTATTATGGAGTCTAGGTGGGGAGCACCATAAATGACCTAGGCTGTTACAACATGTGGGGGTATCAGGGGTGAGCTGCCACAAGGTATCCGGATGTATAGTACCATATACTTCACCTATATTTACATTACTTACATGAATTGGGGTACTGCAAGCCTACTGCCTCCTGCCATACAGCCTGTTCTATTTGTTGGTTTGCTTGTGATGGTGTCAGTTATGCCTTGTTATGTACTAGTTACGACCCATGTGATCACATAACGTCTTTACCACCTACTGAGTTTGTACAGAGTGTAGATAAAGGCTGCTGAACTACACACCTGCAGTACATACTGCTGATTGTTTGGTATCCTGTGGCCCAGTCTGTCTTCACTAATGTACAGTTTGAAGGGCATGGCCTGGACAGCAACAGTTGTGAACCTTTCCAGGCTACTGTATTAGTGTAACTGTTTCACAGTTGCAGTTCTCTGTTTATATGGTTGTCAGTGTCTGAACAGCTATATGACATGGCATATAGAACTGTAATAGTACACAATTAAAGGTTTCCCATTTCTGCATACCTGTGTGTGGCATCTTTCCTATGACCTTTCTATGGGTACATGTTGCAGGCAACAATTGACATTTGTATGGGTGGCCCATACAGTGTCTAGTTGCACAAGTGTTAACTGTAGGCATAATGGCTGTTTCGTATTGTGTGCACCATCTACATATGTATCATACTGTACATATATCTGCGTGTGTATGTGTAGTCACATGTATATATATATATATATATATATATATATATATATATATATATATATATACATATATGTATATCTGTATCTGCATATCTGTGTCTGTGTATCTGTATCCTGGGGATGTTGATAGCATCCACATATTACATGTCCTATGGGAGGCAGACTGTACTTGGTAGTGTATTGTAGGGTGCACGTGTTTGGCTGCTGGGGGATGCTTATTTGTACGAGACGTATAGTGTGTGGGGCATCTAAACCCCATTTACAGTGCATGTGGATATATGTGTATTTGTTTATCTACCATTGCTATCTACAGATGTATGGCCATATATACCTATATACATATATATATATATATATATATATATATATATATATATATATATATTTATATATATATATATATATCTGCTAACATATATATAACCATGTCCATATATACCTACATAGATATATATCTGCGTACACATATGTAACGTGCTGTGTATATGTAGACATATAGGTATACGTGTCGATTTAGGCATATGCATGTATATATGTGCATATATATTGATATATATGTATATAGTGATAGGAATATATATATATATATATATATATATATATATATATATATATATATGCATATATAGATATGTTGTATCTGTTTAGCTATTAATATCGTTATACACACTGACATCTAGGTGTTATTATACATTCTCTGTACTGTTGCATGACAGGACTGGATGATATGTTTCTGAAAACATTGAATGTCTTTCTATCTGTTATGGCTTAGTGGTAAATCAGTTTGTGTATAGAGTGCAGCGTCCTGGGTCCAAGCCTTGCATAGGCAATTTATTTTGTTACTGGGCAGAACATGGGCCATTGGATACAGAGAGATTAAGGCACTTTAAAGCAGTTGTACTGGGGTTTGCGCGGGTTTGCATGGAGCTAAGCACTGCTAACCTCTGTTAGCTTTTAAATTGCTCAACCTGTGTAGGCATAGCTTACCCCCTGCAAGCAAGCTTAAACCCGCTTACTGCTGCTTACAAGTGCCTACTCCCGCTTACCCCCATGCTAATTTCTTTATAAGAAAAAAAAGGGTTGATAGGAAAGTGGTGAAATAGGGGCAAAAAGAGGGCAAAACAGTAGGGGAAATAGCTAGGCATGTGCAGGAAGGGTGCAGGAAAGGTCCATAGCTGCCCATTTCTTCTACAGCAACATCTATGCATATACACTGAATTTGGAGGTTGATTTGGAGCCTCCAACCCCAGGGAGAGGGGTGAGGACAACATAAATTCATTGTGATAAAAAACAAATAGCTGGTGCAATTAGTGCTCTGATAAGAACTAAATAACTAACAAAAACAGCACCAAAGGTTGCGAGTCCTCAGTATAAATTTAATGAGTTAAAATAAAGGTTGTTAAGCATTTTCATCAAAAAGTTTGACTTCCTCAGAAAAGGGAAACAATCACAAGGCAAGTTTAAATATACAATACCAACTATTGGTTCAATTCTACCCAATACTACCAAAGAAAGTATGTAGTTCATGAATATTTAACAAGAAAAAAATCCAAAAGCTTAAAAAAGGGGACAGTTTTTACAAAAAATAAAATCATGTTATTAAACAATACATTTGAAGAAAAACTTTTAGTATATACAAATTTTTTATATATTGTCGACCTGAATTCAGAAAAATAAATTCTCTATTATGTATAAAACATAAAACTCTCTGAAACTGGATACAAATACCAAAACTACTTGTAATATACAAGTTTCCACTGCTAGATTTTTAGAGAAATGTTTGTGTATCTATAAATGTTGTTAAAAATACATACACAATGCACAAATAATTATATATATGCATGTAAAAAAAAGATTTCCACATTTCATTTTGTTCCAACAAGCATTATAAATTGTTACACTATTAAACTTGTTCTGCCTTTTCTTTTAAAATAGGCAGTATTGTTAAATGCTCATTTAGTCCTGGTGGAAAATCTGCAGCCAACCTTAACTGCCATAAAAGTTCTTTCTTGCATAAAACATTTTGCCAGTCACCCCCTCTCACTTCAACATGTACAAAATCAAGGATGGCAAATTTAAAACCTGCAAAATTCATACATTACATGTTATGTTTGTATAAAGCATTAGTCTCTTTTTTATTTCTTATGCCATATAAATGTCCATATATCCTGGTCTTGAATATCCTCTTTGTCTTGCCTACATAAAATGAAGAACAGGTGCTGCATTTGGCTATATATACCAGTTTACTAGAAGAACAGTTACCACTTCTTAAAAAAATGTAAGTTTTATTGATTGTCAGTTGTAATGGAACTGTCTTGTAAAATATATGCACAATAAGAACATCTACCACAGGGTTTACTTCCGCCCTTTTTCGCTTGTATACTTGATAATGTATTGCCCCTCTCTAATAATGATTTTAAATTGCGTCCTACTTTTGTAGAAAATAGAGGTTTATCACCCAATATACGAAATACCTCACTGTTGGTTTTAAAAATATTCCAATTTTTCATTAGTGTTCCCTTGAGATGAGAATACAGAGGGCTGTACTGTATAACACAAGATTGTTGAAAGTCAATTTGTTTTTTAGCTTCTGAACCTTTGACTGAATTATTGGTAGATTCAGTACCTCTGCCCAATAAAGGCATATATTTTACCCCAATTATCCAGAACATCTGCAAGTATAGGATCTATAAAATCACCAGGGTACCCTCTTTCTAGGAACATGTCATTTAGAAATTCAAGCTAACTAATCACATCACTTTTCAATGATGTCATCCTGGCAATTCTAATGGCCTGACCTTTAATAATGCTTTTTTTGTGGAAGGTAAGGTGATGACTATCAAAGTGTAAGTAGCTATTGCAAAATGTATTCTTGCGGTAGATTCTGGAAATATATTTATCTTGAGCTTTAATTATCTTGGTGTCCAAGAAATTAATGTCTTGCTCATGAAATTCAAAAGTAAATTTCAAAAAAACAGTAGTTTCATTTAAATACTGAATTCATAAACTCAAATGCTATGGAACAACTTGCTACCACTCCCACAAGAGGGGAAAACATACTGGACCTGATCATCACCAACACAGGGACTCTATGCTCCAGACCAGAAGTGTATCCCTCACTGGTAAGATCAGACCATAAACTGATCTCACTGGATATTCACATCCCGACCCCACCCTCTGCCCAGAAAACCACAGTGAAAAACTTCTCTAAAGCAAATTTCACACTCCTCAAAACCGAGGTGGAATCCTTCAATGCCCCCGGGCCTGTGGAAAATACGGCCCAGACCGCAGAATCCTTTATAAATGCATTCTATGAACACCTTCAGGAATGCATGGATCATGCAATCCCAAATAAAACCAAGACCCAATCCTCCAAAGGCAGACGTCCTGTCTGGTGGACCACAGCCATAAACAAACTATACAATAGAAGGAGGAAGCTACTACATGATAGAGCAAAATCCCAAAAAGGGAAGGCATCTCTGATCAGTATTAGCAAAAAACTAAGGGCACTCATAAAATCGTCTAAGGCCAGCTTCGAGAGAAAAATTGCACAGGACACTAAGGATAATTACAAGGCTTTCTTTAGTTATGTTAGGAACCTGGGTGGGAATTCCCAGATATGCTCAGAATTAGTCCAAAGTGACAAAAAATACATCGAACCCACAGACATTGCCAACATCCTAGCTGACAGGTTCAGCTCAAACTTCTCCCCCCCCCCCACCAAAAGGGCAAATATCTATCCCAGCAGAGTGCTGCCCCCCTGACATCTCAGATGCTCAGGTAAGAGCTGCACTCTCCAAAGCAAAAAACACAGCATCAATGGGACCAGACGGTGTCCCGGGCTGTGTCCTACATGAACTCCAAGAAGAGCTAAACCCAAACATAAAACTACTGTTCAATCTCAGCCTTACTACAGGATATGTACCCAAAGAGTGGCGTACAGCAACAGTGGTCCCTCTCCACAAAGGTGGCGCCTCAACGGACCATGGAAACTATATATACTATATAAGCCTGACTAGCTTGGTCTGCAAAGCTATGGAAAGGATCATCATGGACCTCATAAATAAAGATATTGGGGACCTACAGACACTGGATCTTACCTAGTTTGGCTTTGTTAAGGGCAGATCCTGCCTCTTAAACTTGGTCGATGTTAAATAAAATCAAGAATTCAATACACAGGAGGTTCAGATTCAAAAGTTTACTAGTGTACACCAGGAGGCAAAAAACGTACAAGTACAGAATTTTGTCTGACATGAAACAGGAAGCACACAATTTTACATAGGTTTAACATTTAAGCTATGCCCACCTTACTGACGTGATATGTCACAGGGCATCTACATCACTTTAGCTTACAGTCTTCTATTCATAAAGCTGTTGATGCTGTATATTTAAAAAAAACTTTTCCTCTAGATACAATACGGCCTTGCTATCCAGCTGGTCAGACATAATGTCTTTCTGTAAAGTTACTTCTTCAAGGTTTCATATCAGTTCGAATACAATAGCAGATTCAGTCTTTTAATAATCTTCTTTGTTCTCTGTAACACTTTCCTACCAGCTGTGTGCTTATCTCAATAACACATATACAAGGCCAAATCATTCCAACAGGAAAGAGCAGAAGATTTCATTATTTCACACATTTAATTTCCTGACCCAGCAGATAATCACTTGTGAAAAGCATAAACATTAAAACTTGCTAAGCTAGCATCTGTCAGGGTCGAAGGTCAGATTTGCTTCAAGCCACACTGCAGTTTCAAAACTACTTACATTTACACATGAATTAATCCTTACTGTTATATGATTAATAGAATAAAATGCATTATATACTACTTTGCTTTTAAACTAGCATTTCCCATATATTCAAATACACATTTTTCTAACATTTTCCGCCCTATTAATACTTTTTATTCTATTTTGAAGTATGCATAGTGTCATTTCATCTCTGATCAGTACTAGCAAAAAATTACGATCCCTCATAAAATCCTCCAAGGCCAGCTTCGAGAGAAAAATTGCACAGGACACCAAAGACAATCATAAGGCTTTTTTCAGTTATGTTAGGAACCTGGGATGCAACTCCCAGACTTGTTCTGAGTTGATTCTAAACGACAAAAAATACACTGAACCCACAGACATCGCCAATATCCTGGCAGACAGGTTCAGTGCAAACTTCTCCACCCCCTCCCCCCCAAAAGAGCAAGTATCTATCCCATCTCTGATGCTCAGGTGAAGGCTGTCCTCTCCAAAGCAAAAAACACTGCTTCCATGGGACCAGATGGCATCCCAGGTTGCGTCCTACATGAACTCCAAGAGGAACTTATCCCTCAAATAAAACAGCTATACAATCTCAGCCTCACTACAGGATATGTGCCCACAGAATGGCGTACAGCAACAGTGGTCCCACTCCACAAAGGTGGAGCCTCTACGGACCCTGGAAACTATCACCCCATAAGCCTGACTAGCTTAGTCTGCAAGGCTAAGGAGAGTATCATCATAGAACTCATAAACAAAGACATTGGGGACCTACAGACACTAGATCCTACCCAGTTCGGCTTTGTCAAGGGCAGATCCTGCCTTTTGAACCTGGTTGACTTCTTTGAAACAGTCACCAAAGCCATAGATGAAGGGAAGGTAGTCCACACAGCCTATCGGGACCTTGCAAAGGCATTTGGCACAATACCCCACTCGGGCATCATAGATAAGCTATCCAGCTTAAATATAAACCCCTATGTCATAAGATGGGTCGCAAACTGGCTCAAAGACAGAACCCACAGAGTGAGAGTTGCTGGAGCCATGTCAGACTCGAAAACGGTCACAAGTGGCATCCCACAGGATTCTGTCCTGGGACCACTCTTGTTCGGTATATACTTTTCCGTGGTACAGGCAAACGTGGAAGGACTATGGCTCACCAAGTTTGCAGACGACTGCAAACTGGGCGCCATAATCGACTCTCCAGCTGACACAAACATCCTTTAAAAAGGTCTCACAGAGACAGATAACTGGTGCTAGCGCCATGGTTTAAAGCTAAATGCCAAAAAATGTATAGTCATACCCTTTGGCAAAAACAATGTGCCCACAAATTACCATATAGGCGGAAACCCATTAAGTACAGAGAAAGTTATTAGGGACCTGGGGACCCAAGTTGATAGCAATCTCTCCTTTGAAAACCACATTGCCAAAGTGGTTAGAAAGACCTTCTACATAGCCCACCTCATCACAAAGGGTTTCACATCTAGATCAAGAGAGGTAATCGGGCCCCTTTATTCATCCCTCATCAGGCCCATCATAGAATACAATGCCCCTTTTGGGATGTACCTTACCCGACACCTGCAGCAATTAGAGAGACCCCAAAAGTATCTCACCAAGAAGATCAAGGGTCTCAAACAGATGCCATATGCTGCTCGGTTAAAAAAACTCCAGCTCTACTCAGTTGCATACCGCCTACTTCGAGGCGATCTATTCCTGACATACAAAGCTATGTCAAATCCAGAATTAATGGACATGCTCCACCTCAGTAAATCTAAATCCCTTAGAGCCACACGCTCGAGAGACTTGAACCTCAGCACAGAAATAAATAGAACTTGCTGGAGGGACAGGTTCATAACCCAGAGGCTCCCTTTGCTCTGGAATAGAATTCCAGTTCATGTGAGGCAGAGCACCTTACTGAATCTCTTCAAGAAGAATCTCGATAGGTGGATGGGGGATCGTAGGTTTGTCCCAGGGATTACTCTTGTGTCACTATTAGACAGAGGCACAGTAAACTAAACCTTAAAAAGGGCATAGTATACTCAAATCAAGGGGTGGCGTAAGCCATACAGAATCAGGCTAGGCTTATAATTGCCCCAGGGCAGATAGCCTAGTATGAACCTATGAACCTATGAACCTTTTCCACTTAGGATTTTCAGCTAGGTGAGTCATTCAATCTATACTTCAGAAAAAATGTCATCTGAGATTAATTTTTCAATCTCAATATCTTGGTACAAAGTTTCAGTAACAGATACATCAATAAAATCTTTGATTAATCTTTTCATGCAGGGAATTCCACAGCAAACACATGCTCCTATTAGGAGTATACCCACACAAATGGCAATCAGAATATTCATTAGGATGGAACTCCACCCCCCAAATAGATTCTGGAAAAAGTCCGTCAGTGGGTTTGGGCCTGCTGAATTACCTCTAGGTGATTATTAATTTCATGCCTATTATCTGGTATGTACGCACAGCATTCTTCTTTGATAAGCGCGCACGTACCACCTCTCGCCGCTAGGGTGAAGTCAAGAGCCATCCGATTTTGTAGCACAACAGTTCTCATTGCATTTAGTTCATCAGTCACCAGTTCTAGGGCAGAAAAAGTTGCATTACTCATTACTTCGAGAAGTTTCGACAACTTCCTCAGCTCCCAGATCGATTTGACTGCTCCATAGGCTGGGAATATTCCTGCCCAGGATATAACACTGTCACTCAAGTCCATATGAGTCAATTTGCTTTTGTCTTTCACGGCATTATGATCTTTCCAGCCAGCTTCGATCTTTCCGACTGGATTCACAGGTCTTTCAATTGGACCTTCAGGTTTTCGAGCTGCTTCTCTCACGTTTCGTATCTTACCCAAAGATAATTCTGCAGTATGTCTTATTGCTGGAACCAAATAACCCAAAAAACAACTGCCAGACCAATTCTCAGGTAACCATTTATATGCCTTTTTCCCACAAATAAAATAACAGTTTTCTACTTTAGTACTAATACGCATCAGCCCTGCATGAAACATTTTCTAATCTATAACTGACAATTGTTTGAACAAAACTGGATTTTTGCAAATGTCATTCATGGTTGTTTTCAATGAGTTCAAATATGAGTCATAATTTGTATTGCAAAAAGTATTGCCATTACTATTCTTAATGTAATATCGGTAAGATATGGTTATATTACAATTGCTCCAGCCCACCTGGAGGGTATCATTCTTATAAAAACATACAACTCCTTTTTGTATGACAGGTAAAAATAAAGCTATTTTGTCCTGTGATCTCACAGTTCCTGTATCGAAAAGCAAATTCTCCCAAGTCTCATTTATCCCCAAAGGGACAGCGGTCATTATCAGTCCTCCATATGCTGTTGGTATAGCTGTACAAACCCAGCAATTTGAAATGTTCATAGTCTCTGCATATACACGTTTCATGGCTAGGTATGTGTTAAAATTTGGATGCCAGTCTATAGACGTTTCGTCATGCCTTCCCACTTTCACTTGTGTGGATGTATGTAGGATAAACCACAACAAGAGGAAAATTGTCACAATTACAGTCAATAAATGTATACTCAACAAAATGATTATGCAACATCTCTGGGGCTGATCTAGATTTCTATTCGCTTTGTTTTTGGCCATCTCGGTCTGGTTGTGTATCAGTCACAAAGTTTTTATCAAGTTGAAAGTTCTTTACCAGTTTGCAGTGTGTCAAATGAACCCAAGACGTCCTCTCAGCCACTCTGACTGCAGTAGGCGTTGCCAACAGAACCTGGTACGGTCCTTCCCACTTTGGACTCACCCAATTCTTCCTTTTCGTCACTTTCAGCCAAACATACGTCCCCGGGGCCAAGACTGCTTCCACCGGTCTGGTCTGTTCCTTGTCTGAAAAAGAGTTAAACTGCAAAACAGATTTATTTGTTAACAGTTTCCTCATATAACTAGCTAATGAACTGTCAGCCACTTGCTCTGCAGGCATGAGAGCTTTCCACTGAGGCACATAATATGCTCTCCCAAAAACCATTTCAAAGGGAGTCAAACCCTTTACATTTGGAACTGTTCTCATACTCATCAGTGCTAAAGGCAGACAGTGTATCCAATTCTTTTGGGTCTCCTCAACTAGCTTCCTAAGCTTACTTTTGAGGGTACCATTGTACCTTTCCACCAGTCCTGCTGACTGTGGGTGGTAAGCACAATGGTTCTTTAAGGAGATGCCAAAAAAATCTCCCAAGTTGGTGGATTGTCTGGTTTATGAAATGTGTGCCGTTGTCACTATAAATCCTTTCCGGAATGCCAAATCTAGGGATTACTTCTTTTATCAGGGCTTTCGCCGCTGTTGCTGCATCCGGGTTTTTGGTTGGAAAAGCTTCTACACATTTGGAAAACATGTCTCCAATAACTAAACAAAACTTTTTCCCTTCACATTTATTCAATTCTATGAAATCCATACAAATAGTATGGAACGGATACGGTGGTATAGGAAAACTTTCTTGCTTGGTTTTAAATGCCCCTTGTGCATGATGCTTGTTACAAGTATGACAAGCTGCACAAAATTTTTTTGTGTAGTTTGTGTATCCATATGTTTGGAATATTCGATTTACTAACTGTACCATCCCCCCTGTTGAGACATGGCACTGCCCATGGCTCAACAAAGCTGCATACCTAAATAAATTAGACGGCAATATTGGTTTTCTTTCTTTGGAAATGTACAGTCCATTCTCAAGAATTGCACCTCGTTTTACCCATTTTTTGTTTTTCTGCTTTTGTAGTAAGCATCTGCATTGTTTTTAACATGTCTAAATCTAAAATCTCAGAGGGTTGTAATTCCTCATTTAAAAGTAAAGTTTCTGAGTCTGAGGCTGCTTGCTTTGCAGCTGCATCAGCTCGTGCATTGCCTTTCGAAATCTTATCCTGTTGTTTTGTATGAGCTACACATTTACAAATAGCTACTTTGGTAGGTAACTGAATAGATTCTAATAACTCCAAAATAAATTGCGCATGATTAATAGGTTTTCCACTAGATGTTATCATTCCTCTATTTCTCCATTGTTGTGCAAATACATGTACTGTATAAAAAGCATACTGACTATCAGTATATATGTTCACACACTTGTTTTTTGCTAAAGTACATGCCCTCGTCAAAGCTATCAATTCTGCTGCTTGTGCAGATAAGTTGTGCGGTAAGGATTGAGCTTCTAAAATTTCAGTGTCTGTAACTACTGCATACCCCACCAGATTCTTCCCTGTAGGACCCCTTCTGCATGAGCCATCCACGTAATATGTCACCTCGGCATTGTCCAAGGGCATATCTGTGAGATCTTGTCTAGGTAAAGCTAACTGTTCAATTTCCTGCAGGCAGCTGTGTGGTGTGCCCTCTGCAGGAGTTGGAAGTAATGTTGATGGATTTAATGTTGTACATCGTTCAATTGTCATGTGAGGTTGGCTCAGCAGTATAGTCATACATGAAAGATGTCTAGCAGGAGAAAGGTATGCCACTTTTTCTTGCAGTAAAATTATTGCAACTGCATGAGGCACTCTCAATGTGAGAGGGTGGAATAACACCACTGAGGCCGAAGCCTGTACTGCCATTGCAGCTGCAACTACTGCTTGTACACAGTGAGGCAAAGATCGTGCCACTGGATCTAACTGTGATGAATAATAGGCTATGGGGCGTTGCTTATCCCCATGTTGTTGTGTCAATACTGACGTCATATATCCTTGCTTGCAATCTATGGTCTGAAAGAATCATTTATGATAATTTGGAAGTCCTAAAACTAATGAAGAAGCTATCAACTGCTTCAACCTGCAGAAAGCCGTTTCTGCTTCGGTTGTCCATTGTAAAATATCTTGTGCTGCCATTGGTGTCTTATATATCAAGTCAGTCAGTGGAGCAGATTCCAAAGCATAATTTGGTATCCAGCTCCGGCAGAAATTAGTTGTACCCAAGAAAGACATCATTTCCTTCTTGGTTGCTGGTTTAGGTGCTTGCAAAATTGCTGTTTTTCTTTCCTCATCTAGTATTCTACCTTCACTGGATATTACATATCCCAAGTATCTAACTTGTTTTCTCCAAAGTTGTAACTTACTTTTCATAGTTTCATAGTTTCATAGTATAGTACTAGGCTAGCTGCCCTGGGGCATTTGTAAGCCTAGCCATAGTGATGTGGCATTTGCCACCCCATGAAATGGTACAAAAATGTACAGAATAAATTGAGAATACTGTGTCTAGTAGTGACACAATGAAGGTCCCCTTATATAATAGAATTAGTTTACTGTGCCCCTGTCTAGCAGTGACACAGATGTGACCCCTGGGGTAAACTTACAATCTCCCATCCACTCATCAAGATTTCTCTTGAAGAGAGTCAGTGAGGGGCTCTGCCTAATATGAACTGGGATCTTGTTCCAAAGCATGGGAAGCCTCTGGGTTATGAATCTATCCCTCCATCATGTCCTATTCATACTTGTGCCGAGGTTTAAGTCTTTAGCTCTCGTGGTCCTGATGGACTTGGATTTTTTGAGGTGGAGCATGTCCATCACATCCTGATTGGACATGGCCTTGTACGTCAGGCAGAGATCACCTCTGAGCAGGCGGTATGATACTGAATAGAGCTGAAGTTTCTTTAGTCTGGCAGAATAAGACATATGTTGGAGACCCTTGATCCTCTTGGTGAGGTACTTTTGTGGTCTCTCCAGCTGTTGCAAATGCCGGGTGAGGTACATACCAAATAGGGCATTGTACTCAATCATGGGTCTGATGAGGGAGGAATATAGGGGTACAATGACATCCTTGGATCTGGATGTGAATCCCTTCATGATGAGGTGTGCAAGGTAGAATGTTTTTCTAACCACTTTGGCAACGTGGGTATCAAATGAGAGGTCGCTGTCAACTTGGGTCCCTAGGTCTCTGATTACTTTTTCAGTACTCAGTGGGTTGTTGTCTATGTGATAGTTTGTGGGTACTTTGTTTTTCCCAAAGGGGATGACTATACATTTTTTGGCATTTAGTTTAAGGCCGTGACTCCGGCACCAGTTGTCCGTTTCTGTGAGGCCTTTTTGTAGGATGTGTGTGTCTGCTGGTGTATCGACTATGGCGCCTAGTTTACAGTCATCTGCGAACTTTGTCAGCCACAGCCCTCCCGTGTTTGCTTTAACATCTGAGAAATACATGCCGAACAAGAGGGGTCCCAGGACAGATCCCTGTGGGACACCACTTGTGACTGGCTTTGAGTCTGACATTGCTCCATCGATTTTAACTTTATGGGTTCTGTCCTTTAGCCAGTTTGCAACCCATCTAGTGACATAAGGGTTTATATTTAAGCTGTTGAGCTTATCTATGATGCCTGAGTGGGGTATTGTGTCGAAGGCCTTAGCCAAGTCCAGGTATGCTGTATGGACTACTTTGCCCTCGTCAATGGCTCTAGTGACTGTTTCGAAAAAGTCAACCAGGTTTAAAAGGCAGGATCTGCCCTTTACAAAGCCAAACTGGGTGGGGTCAAGTGTCTGTAGGTCTTCTATGTCTCTGTTTATGAGTTCCATAATGATTCTTTCCATAGCTTTGCAGACTAGGCTGGTTAAGCTTATGGGGCGGTAGTTTCCAGGGTCTGTAGAGGCATCCCCCTTGTGGAGTGGGACCACTGTTGCTGTACGCCAGTGTTCAGGTACATATCCCGAAGTAAGGCTAAGGTTAAATAGCATTTTTATGTGTGGGTTTAGCTCCTCTTGGAGTTCATGTAACACGCAACCCGGGATACCGTCAGGTCCCATTGATGCTGTGTTTTTTGCTTTGTTTAGGGCGGTTCTCACTTGGACATCTGAGATGACAGGGAGATTACATTCAGCTGGGATAAGTATTTCTTCTTTTGGGGTGAAGGAGGGGAGAAATTTGTACTGAACCTGTAAGCAGAATTTTGGCAATATCTGTGGGTTCAGTGTATTTTTTATTGTTGTGAACCAACTCTGAGCATATCTGAGGGTTTCCGCCCAAGTTTCTAACATAGCTGAAGAAGGCTTTGTGGTTATCTTTAGTGTCCTTTGCGATTTTTCTCTCAAAGTTGGCCTTGGATGTTTTTATGAGAGAACATAGTTTTTTGCTAATGTTGATCAGAGATGTCTTCCCTTCATGGGATTTTGCTCTGACGTGCAGTAGCTTCCTTCTTTTGTTATACAATTTGTTTATGGCTGAGGTCCACCAGACAGGATGCTTACCTTTGGTGGAGAGGGACTTGGATTTGTTTGGGATTGCATGATCCATGCATTCTTGGAGATGTCCATAGAAAGCATTTGTGAAGGATTCGGCATTGTGGGATGTGGTATCCACTGGCACAGTGTCCTTGTGTTGCTAAAAATTTCAATAACACCACAGTATCTTCCCTGCATTGTTGCTGGGTGGGGGCTGCTAGCAAGATGTCATCTACATAAAGTAGAATTTGACTACCTCCCAGTGGGGTAAACCCTGCCAGGTTGCTAGCCATTTCTTGTGCAAATATTGTTGAACTCTCACAATATCCCTGTGGTAGTCGAGTATACGTATACCTTTTACCCTGAAATGTAAATGCAAACCAATATTGACCATCAGGATGTATAGGTACTGAAAAGAAAGCATTGCTGATATCTACCACAGAGAAATACTTCTGTTGCCATTCTAAATCATTTAACAAAGTATGTGGGTCTGGCACCGTAGGTGTTCTAGGTATTACTGCATTATTTACAGCTTGTAAATCTTGTACCATCCGCCATTCCCCATTTGCTTTTTTAACAGAAAATAGGGGTGTATTACATGGTGAATCAGGAGATTCTACCAGTACTCCTTCTTTGAGTAATTCTGCTATTACAGGCTTAATTCCTATTTCTGCATCCTTTCTCAAAGGGTATTGTCTTTTCTGTGGTCTAAAAGCTGACTTTGGGGTAATTGTAACTGGTCCTGCTGTTCGAATAAGTCCTACATCTGACTTGCCTGTTGACCAAAGAGTTGTTGGAATTTCACATAAGGCCTTTTCTTCTTCTTCTAATAAAAATGCTAATCAGCTGTCCTCACTAGATTGCAAGTGTACAGCTGGATGTGTCTGTGTCAACCAATTCAGTTTCTGTTTCTGTATCCCTTGTTCTGACAGTTCTAAATCAGTCTGTTTCTCCCATCTTGTTACTTTTTCTCCTAAGTCTGCCCATTTGACACTTTTGTTCTTTGTCAAGCTGACATGCGGTAATCGATTTGATCTATATAATGCAAGGAATTCTTGAGGTAATGAACAGCTAACTACACTGTTCCCCTCAGTATCCCAGTACAAAGTACACAAAACCAATCTAGTTGCACGATTTCTAAACAATTCTTGCTCATACTCTCTATCAGGTCCTGGTGTAGTACAGTAGTATAGAGTACAGTGTAACAAATGCTGTCGATCAGTGTCAAGGGAGGGGGCTTTACTGATGGCTACATTCATCAGTTCCTCGGTTACTGCTCCTGGACCAGTCGTGACTAGGTCCTGGCTGTACCAGTAAAAAGTTTCACCCTCCGATCGCACTACAAAAGTATCCATTTGTCTCTGTGCCTCCATACCTTGTACAGTTGGAACTACTGCTATGCCAAATATCTGCATAAGATCCCTGCCCAATAGGTTTACTGGACACTTTGCAGAAACAACAATTTTACTTCTCTGGGTCATACCTGAAACAGGGTCAGTTATTGCTATATCATGGGAAAGTGGTTCCCTGTATAGCTGTCCATTTACGGCTTTTACTAGTATATAATCAGGTGATTCGGAATGTTCTGGTAACTTGGAGGGGTGTATCAAAGTCCGTGACACTCCTGAGTCACACAGGAATTTGACTTCCCTTCCCTCCACCAGAAGTGTAACTTCCGGTTTCATATCTGCTAAGTAGAGCTCTAAACTCAATAATGCTAAGTCCAAAATTTCACTTTCTTCATCCTCCATATCTACTTGCACTTCCTCTACTCCTTCTATCACATTTACATTTGTTTTCTGTTTATTAACTTTTCCTGATGATTTCTGACTTCCACATGATGTATCTTCACTATCATATAGTCAGTCCTCATCTCCCTTATCTTCTGTAATTACCTTTTTGTTTTGCTTACAATCCCTTGCTAGATGTCCCTTTTTCCCGCACTTGAAGCATTCACCTCTCTTTTTTCTCTCTTCAAAATCTTCTGATCGTTTGTCAGACTGTTTGTTTCCCTGGGCATTCTTTTTGCCCTTTTTACCTGACTGTAATACAAATACTTCAGCTCCGTCTTCAGCAGTGAAGACTTGCGCCTTCTTTTCTTTTACTATTAAAATGTCTTTCAGCATGTCTAGCGTATTCAAGTAAGGCTTGTAGCCTCCCTGTTCGATGGTCTATCATATGCTTTGTAATGAAGCTACTAATAGGTGCAATGCAACCTTTCAAAAATGCATTTTTTAATTGTTGTTCATATGGGGAATCATTTGTTTGGTTCTCAGGAACCGACATACCGCTATGATTATTAAAACATTCTAATAATCTAGCATAATACCCATCTATCGTCTCATTTTCCTGTTGTATGCATTGATTAATGCAAGTCCAGTTTGCTCTAGGTTTCCATTTCTCAGAGATTCGGTCTGTCAGACCTTTCACTCTGTTGTCTAACTCTGCGTCACTATGTGGGAGTGGTCTAAGCTCTGCATTACGAGGATTCCAGGCACCACAAATCATGTGCCAATCTGGACCTATAATTTGTCTTACTACTTTTTCTACTTCTTCCCCATTCAAGAGGTAACTCAATCTCATACCTTGTAAATCTTCTAAAAATTTCGTAAAATTAACTTTTGGATGGGGAATTCCCTCAGTAGCCTTCCGGATATCCTCCGGTGTCCATGGTCTATATACTATGAGTGTTGGGTCCTGCCCTTCCTGTCCTGCCTGAGGATTTGGAACTTCTATAAGTGGGCATATTTCTTCCTCACTCTCATCCTGTAGGTTTCTCTCTATCTGATATGATTATGTGTCCCTATGTGTTTTATGTGTTCGGGACCTAGTTTCAATAGGATCTCTAACAAATGGTTGTGGTCTTGCTGAAACTTCAGGATAACGCGGAGGTGGACCAGCCTGTCCACCCACTTCATATCCTGAAAAGGGTAAGGGAGGGGGCAAGGGAGGAGGAGGGGGAGCTGTCACTATTACCAAGTTATTATCCTCCTTGTCTAGAAATAATGTTTTTGAATTTTTCAGCTTCTGCTCTCTACGATTTGCTTCCACAATCCACCTGTGTGCCTGAGGAATGCCTAATTGGCGTTGCTTTTTTGCCTGACCTCCCGCATCAGATTTAAGCTGTTTAAGGAGTTTAACTAGTGAAGTTTTATCTAGTTTACCATCAAATTCATATTTACTAACCCATTTCGTATAATACCTAATGTTATCAGAACGTTGTAATTGCATGTATTTTGCGTCTTCGGTTAGGGGCGGATCTCGCTATGTTTTAGTGCACTGATTTCCCATGGCAAAATAAATGTTACATAACCCTTTTTATCACGTGATATCAAGTTCTCAGTTCCTGTTCACAGTTTATCTAGAATAACTGCCTACCTTATTCTGTTACCCTGATCTATGACCAAATATACAGTACTTCCTTTTGTCCCTGATCTGCAAAACAAATCTTGACAACAATATACTGTAACCTAGTCCCTGATCTAAAACAGAAAAAAAGGCAAATTCTTCCTACCTGAGCCTCCGGTATTGAACTGTTCAATGTCCGCTCTTCGGCCACAGATCAGAAAGTGGCCAGCCTCTTTAAACGACAATTCAGTCGGAGGTCTTTTCACCCAAGAAGAACAGTTTCGGTAACTTCTCCTGCGCAGTATTCGACCACTGGTGGGCTCTGATCTGCAGCTGTCTGAGGGAATTTCCGGCTTAAGAAGGACCAAACTGTTAAATAAAATCAAGAATTCAATACACAGGAGGTTCAGATTCAAAAGTTTACTAGTGTACACCAGGAGGCAAAAAACGTACAAGTACAGAATTTTGTCTGACATGAAACAGGAAGCACACAATTTTATATAGGTTTAACATTTAAGCTATGCCCACCTTACTGACGTGATATGTCACAGGGCATCTACATCACTTTAGCTTACAGTCTTCTATTCATAAAGCTGTTGATGCTGTATATTTAAAAAAAACTTTTCCTCTAGATACAATACGGCCTTGCTATCCAGCTGGTCAGACATAATGTCTTTCTGTAAAGTTACTTCTTCAAGGTTTCATATCAGTTCGAATACAATAGCAGATTCAGTCTTTTAATAATCTTCTTTGTTCTCTGTTACACTTTCCTACCAGCTGTGTGCTTATCTCAGTAACACATATACAAGGCCAAATCATTCCAACAGGAAAGAGCAGAAGATTTCATTATTTCACACATTTAATTTCCTGACCCAGCAGATAATCACTTGTGAAAAGCATAAACATTAAAACTTGCTAAGCTAGCATCTGCCAGGGTTGAAGGTCAGCTTTGCTTCAAGCCACACTGCAGTTTCAAAACTACTTACATTTACACATGAATTAATCCTTACTGTTATATGATTAATAGAATAAAATGCATTATATACTACTTTGCTTTTAAACTAGCATTTCTAATATATCCAAATACACATTTTTCTAACAGTCGACTTCTTTGAAACAGTCACCAAGGCCATTGATGAAGGGAAGGTGGTCCACACAGCCTACCTGGACCTCGCAAAAGCCTTCGATACAATACCCCACTCGGGCATTATATATAAGCTCACCAGCTTAAATATAAACCCCTATGTCACTAGATGGGTTGCAAACTGGCTCAAGGACAGAACCCACATGGTTAGAATTGCTGGAGCCATGTCAGACTCCAAACCAGTTACAAGTGGCGTCCCACAAGGCTCAGTCCTGGGACCTCTCTCTTTCGGTATATATTTCTCGGAGGTACAGGCCAACACAGAATGACTGTGGCTGACCAAGTTTGCAGATGACTGCAAACTGGGCACCATAATCGACTCTCCAGCCGACACAAGCATCCTCCAAAAGGGCCTCATAGAAACAGACAACTGGTGCCAGAGCCATGGCCTCAAGCTAAATGCCAAAAAGAATTTAGTCATCCCCTTTGGCAAAAACAAAGTGCCCACAAATTACCACATAGGTGGTAATCCATTAAGTACAGAAGAAGTAATTAGGGACCTGGGGACCCAAGTTGATAGCAATCTCTCATTTGACAACCACGTGGACAAAGTGGTTAGAAAAACATTTTATATAGCCCACCTAATCATGAAGGGATTCACATCTAGATTAGGGGAGGTCATCGTGCCTCTTTACTCATCCCTCATCAGGCCCATAATCGAGTACAATGCCCCTTTTGGGATGTACCTTACCAAACACCTGCAGCAACTGGAAAGACCCCAAAAGTACCTCACCAAGAGGATCAAAGGGCTCAAACAGATGCCATATGCTGCCTGGTTAAAGAAACTCCAGCTCTACTCAGTGGCATACCGCCTGCTCAGAGGCGACCTGTGCCTGTCGTATAAAGCCATGTCCAACCCAGAATTAAGGGACATGCTGCACCTCAAAAAATCCAAATCCCATCGAGCTACATGCTTGAGAGACTTGAACCTCAGCACTGAAATAAATAGGACATGCTGGAGGGACAGATTCATAACCCAGAGGCTCCCTTCACTCTGGAATAAAATCCCAGTCCAGGTTAGGCAGAGTCCCTCATTGACTCTCTTCAAGAAGAATCTTGATGAGTGGATGGGAGATCGTAGGTTTACCCCGGGTATCACTTCTGTGTCACTGTTAGACAGAGGCACTGTATACTAACCTCGAAAAAGGGCATAGCAAAATTAATTTAAAATGGGTGGCGAAAGCCAAACATACTCTGGCTAGGCTTATAAATGCCCTAGGGCAGATAGCCTAGTATGAACCTATGAACCTAAATAAGGGTATGATGTCTGGACTCCCTTTCCATAAAATAAAAATATAATCCAAGAATCTACCATAAAATAGTATATTGGATATTAAGAACTCATTTTGAAAAACATATTTATTTTCCCATCTTAATAGAACCAAGTTTGCATTTAAGGGGGCGCATGCTGCTCCCAAGGCTACTCCTTTTAGTTGTTGAAAATATTCCCCCTCAAAGTAGATATAATTATTTTCCAATATAAGGCTCATAAGTTCACATCTTAATAGAATTTCATCAGCAGTAAAGGACGAATTAGCAAAAAGCACTTCTTCAAAGAACCTCAGTCCTTCTTGTTTTGGTATACATGAAAATAAATCCTGGACGTCTATGGTTAAAAATAAACATTTGGAACACCACAATTCCTTTTTCATTTGTCCAAGGAAATCCCATGAATCCTTTAATAAATGTGGAAATTTTTCCACAATGTGTTTTAATTTTTTGTCTATATATACTGCTAAATTATGTGTTTTAGAGTCTCAGGGCAGTCTACAAGAAAGGCCACCGCAATGCACTAAGCAGATACAGCTCCCTCTGCCCCAACTTCAGCAAATTTATGTTTTTTGTACTCAAGCAAATACAAGAATTCTGCGGTGATTGTGAAACCTCACTCGAAGTAAAATAATTAAAATGGCAACTCCTCGATGCCGAAATGGCACCGGGACTTAATGAAAATATCAGTGTGAAATGTGCACTAAAATGGTTAGGCTGATAGTACTCCTAAACATGCCCACACATACACTCTGCACATTCCCATTGGTTATATTGTCCTCTTTTTGCATTGGTCCACTTAGACAGTCTCTTAATATTGTTACCCTATCAAAACGCTGTATTCTACACCTCGTTTGAATTGTGTGTGTTCTCAACACTATTTAAACAAGTAAAGTATTTTAATTTAATGTATCGCTCTGAAGAAGTCCGTAGTAATAAAACCGAACGAAAGCGCTCAGCAAAAAGCTCCTGTCTCCAGTGTTTGTTTCCTGTAGCACCCCCCCCCCCCCCCTTGTGGATGATTTTGTTTTTGAAGTTTTTTCTGCATTTTAATAGTGTTTCTTTGAGTTTCTACTAGCTGGTTTTGTTGTATTAGTTTGGATCCTCCGACATTATGGGAGACGCAGAAGACATGGAGCAAGGCATCCACAGCCAACAACTTTTGAGTAACAGAATGCACACTCCAGACTATGAAGTCTTGATCCAAGAGTATCACGCAACTATGGCAAAGGCTCAATCGATACTCAACAGATGCCGCAGTCAACTAACAGACTCAAGGGGTTTCTCGCTGAACCTTTTATCCACACGAGATATGGATAGCTCCACAAACAGCTAGCAAAATAACCACACCTACAGCAACCTGGACAACAACCCTGCTATCAACACTACTGGCCAAGCAGGAGAATTCCTGGCTACTAACCACAATGGTTATGCCTGCCGACCACAACTGACAGTACAGAAAGCAGGAACTATCCTACAACTCATTACAGGACTAAGGGAATGAAACTCTTTCTTACACAACGAAGGCAACGCAACAGCACAACAGGACTCCAATGAATGTAATGCACCATTTCAGAGGTATGACCATTGTAAAATGCTCATCCACAACCTAGAAAGGAAAATGGTATTGTACAAAAACATCGAATATGACATTTACTATCTGTGCTCCTGTGTACACCACAAGATTGTGCCACAAGGACTCAGGTTCTACAAGTTTCCCAACAGAATAACCAGTGACTCCAAAATCTTCAATGACCTGGTGAAACTCTACAATGAAGCAGGATTAGCATCGCTCAACCTGCTTATAGAAGTCAACCTTAAGAGGCTAAACATCGTCAAGAATGAGATCCTTGACTTACAAAATCTCATCCTCCAACAGCAAGACTTTAGCCTCTGGAAACACCTACACGACAGTGTCTCCCGAAGAATCACCAGACACGAGGCCACTCTTACGGCCAAGAAACAAAGGAAACTTAATTGGGACCTCAAACAATATAGGGACAATGACGTGTATAAGCTCAACCCTGACAGGAGAGTTAGGGCAGCCAACAGGCCCATGTGGCAACCTTGTACAGCTACCAGCAACCCAGTGACCACTACAACAGCCCACACAGCTGCTATTCCAGCAGTACCAGTGACCACGACCATTAAGCACCCTCCACAGCCTCTAACCCCAGCTGCCCCTCCTGATAAAACTTCAGCTGCAGAGCCAAACACTTTTATGGGTCAGCAGACTTTTTAGGGCAACCTCAGGCTCAACAGATGTTCCCGATGATGGGACGCCCAACCAGAGGCTACCAGAGGGGGACAGGGAGAGGGAGAACACATGGCAGGGGCTGAGGACAGAACAGATTCGCACAATTTAGCAGACCAATGACAAAGAGGAGCGCTGTCCGGAGACTGTGAAAAGACTGGACCAGCTTTTGTCAAATAAGGTTTTCAATTTAACTGAAACAGTAATAACAGAAAACCACAACAATCTGCTCAGCAAAGGATTTACTTTTTTACCCTCATAGAGGACCAGCATAACTAATGTCCTGCTAGACCTTAGACTGTACCTTCGTAAAATGAACCTAAAAGTGCATTATTGGGACAAGGAAGAAACAGGAACCAGTTCAGACCCAAGCACAAACGAGTTAGTTCATGACCCTCTACAGGCTCCCAGAAAAAGAAGCCCGTACATACCAGCTGTCAACAATACGCTCACAACTTTCCAAAAAGTTTGCGAGCATGAGCTTAGGCAATTACTTAACAACCCAAATGATCACAAATGGCATAATCTCATACGATTTACATTTTCTGCTGTTCTACTTTGCAGGAATGTGTTTATTCTGAGGGCTATGCTCTCAGACACTCCCCCTGCACTCCTTCATGCTCCGTGTAGGATTAGGAGGTCAGGCAGCATGCCTGCATTAATATGCTTGACCCGCTGATGTCATCCTCCTACACTGCCATTTCCGTGCAACACTAGTCTAGTCCTGCACAGAAGATTGGTGAATCTGGGGGACACTCATTTAAATGACAACAAAGTTTATGTTAAAATAGGATTGAATGTGTATCACAAGGCTATTGTGGAATATAAGGAACTTTTGAACAAAGGTTTAAGATTTAAATATTTTAACAATGCAGATGTAGAACATACATTCAGTGTTAAGGATTATTCCATGGCTTACTTTTTTTGTGTGCCTAAAATACACAACATTTTTAGAGATCCACCAGGATGTCCTATAGTGTCTGCCTGCAACTATTTCACTCACAATATTTCTTGTTTTTTGCACCATTATCTGTTAGTGGAGGCAGTTAAATTACCTTCTTATGTTAGGGATGTGTTTGACTTCATTGATAAAGTAAAGTAAATAATGTGGATGGATGATATGTATTTTGTGGTAATAGATTTGGTGAGCTTATATACTAATATACAGCATAACTATGGGCAGGAAGCATTGTTGCATTTTTAGGGGGTAGTCCTGATATTGATTACATTTTGGAATTGGTATTGTTTTGCTTGAGCAATATGTTTGAGTTCATTGGGGAACTGTATAAGCAAATGCAAGGGACTGTGGGTTTCTTTGAAAATTTGTACATATATATATATATATATATATATATATATATATATATATATAAATGATTTTTTAAAAAAATTTGTAGTGAAATATTTTAGATTCACTGACAATCTGATTTTTGTATATAAAGGAGGTTTTGAAAGAGTGTCAGGTTTTATTGAAGAAATGCACAACAATAGGTTTAGAACTAGTTTTGATTTTATACAAAAGGGTAACAAAGTAAACTATTTAGATATAATTTGGAAGGTATGTATTGTTTGTTTGTGTCTTTCGGCTTTTCCCAGTTAGGGGTCGCCACAGCGGAACTCCGGTCCGCTAATGATTAGTAGTTGATTTTTACGTGCCGAGTTACCAGCCCTGATGCACAACCTTCAATGAAGGTACGCCCATTCATGCATGTCTCCATGCAGAAGGCGCTCAAGCTGAGAATCGAACTGGACAGCGTCTTACTGTGAGGTGACAACGCTACTGCAGCACCACAACAATGGTGCAATTAAAACAAAAAATTATAGAAAATTTCAAAATCAAGGTCAGATCTACATGGGAAAAGTTGTCACCCCCCATACTATGGAATCTTTACCCTATGGGGAATTTGTGAAAGTATCTAGGCTGTGTAATGATAGAGAAGAATGCCAATGGGAGATGGAAAGAACTATTAAGATGTTTTAACAGAGGATATGAGAGTGATGCCATTTGGGAAGGGGTGAGGAGAGTCGTTACAAAAAATACAAAAATTACAAAAATTAGGAGTATAAATATGTCTTTCAGAAATGAAAGGGCTAATGTTATAAGGGGTAGTGATCCAAAGGAGTCAATTTATTTTGTCACTAAATATACATTGTCTTCTGAAAAATGTATCAGTATGGTTAAATACTTTTGGGACATCCTTAAGAGAGACAACAATTTGGATTTTTTTATATTCCAAAAAGTTGGTGATTTCTTACAGGAGGGGTAGGAGTATCAAAGGTTTTTTGGTTCATGGAAAGTTCTGTATGCCCATTATTACAATAAGTAAGGTGGTGGGGAAAGGGTACATACCCACATGGGAAATATACAGGATGTAAATTTGTGGTGTAGAGTGTTGACCATATTAATGGAGTTAAATTTCAGGAACAGGGATTGTATAGTTGTGAAACAGAAGGGGTCATATATGGCTAAAATGCCCATGTCAAACATTCTATATATAAAGAAAAAGAAGCTTTTTGGCTAGACTTAAATAACATTTTAGAGATATTAGAAAGGCTAGTGAACACAATCCAGTTGCTATACATTTTCAACAATGTCACAATATTGACCCTTCAGGGCTGAAGACTACTATCTTAAATCATGTTCATGAAGAGTATATGTCCCCTCAGGGTATTAAAAATAAATTACATAGAAATAATTCTATATTAATTTTAAAGTTTAAAACTCTTTTCCATGTAGGACTTAACATGGAATGTAACTGGAAATTTTTTTGTGATTGGGGTTTGCAACTAAGTTCATTTTACTACTTAATTGTTTAATTGGTTTGATTAACTTATTAGTATGAGCTATATAAATGATATGTGTTTCATTGCAAATATTACTGTGTAAAGGCTTTGTAAAGCTGAGATGCTAGGAGTACTTTTTACGTTTTATTGTTTTACAATAAACACAGTTCATTCATTTTATCACTGGCATGTCTGTGTTTGGTAGTTCATTAGAGTGGTGTTTTCTACTAGTAGTTTTTCATGTACAAATTCTGTCAACATGCACAGTTGTTGCTGTATAAGAAATGGGTAGCTCTGGTCTTTTCCTACACCCTTCCTGCACATCCCTACCTGCCTTTCACTATGTTTCCCCCGCTTGCATCCCATTTCACCATTCTCCCCATTTTTATTTAAATTTTTAGTGCCGTGCTGCTCAAAGCATCACAATGCGCAGCTTCACTAAGCTCAGATAAATACAGCTATAGTTAATATGTGTCTTTAAACTCGTAATACACAATTACAAAATAAACACCTGTCCCATATTTCAAACCCAAGACCATTACACCTGCAGACCACTGCATTAATCTGCCACACCACACAACTCTTAATACAGGTTGTTTAAACAAAACATAGTAATTGCCAGTTACAGTCATTGGGCGTGTTTCAGTGGAGCTGTGCACCATACCACCAAACTTGATTAAAAAGTAATGTAAAAATGGGAGTGTACATTGGACTCTGGTGCAATAGTGCAGCCTGTGATAGCAGGTGAATGTGCACTTTTATCACCAATATGTAGAAAGACACCTGCCAAGGCATTAATGGCAATGTACATGTTCAGCTGGGACCCTGATGCAGAAATACATCCATATAAAGCCGTGCACATACTGATGGCTGTAGAAAATGTTTGCCACAGCCTGTATGTGTGCACGTATATCTTGCAAGTTCACCTGGTGTAGCAGTGATTCATTAGCTCAGTCTGTTAAATGCCTTGCAAACAGAACATTTTTCCACACACAGTCCAGGATTCAAATCCAGTGGTGTGTAGCATTGGAATAGTAGTATTGTTATATTTATCCCCTATGTCACTGAAGGTCACAATAAACATGTGGCCTAGTACTCTCTTAGTGATACTGTTGCCTAACATAATTACCTTAAACACATGCCTTAATTGGACGTGAAAGGGTAGCCTTACTCTGGCTCTGCCTCTAAAACACGGCTGACACAGCTTCCACAGTTACTCTTAAAGCTTGTTGTCCTTCAGAGTGTTCACAGTCTGTGCTTATGCCTATTACCTGCAGCAGCAGCTGAAGCCTGTAGCATACCCATCTTTATGTAAAAGTTGCTGCTACAGACCTACCCTCTGCGATGAAGTAGTTTACTCACCCCAGTAATATCCAATATTAGAAATGGCCCCTAATTTACATGAAGGCCTTATATATTGTACTGTGGTTGCATGTGATTGGCTGATGATAGTGCAAATCAGCTGTGTTGGCTGCAATTGCCATTTCAGAACCACAGATTGGTTAAGAGGCAATCACCTGAAGACAAGAAGCATGTTAAAAAAGGAAGCAGTTGGCTATGGGAAGCCAGTCTGTATGAGATGTTCCTCGCACAGAACATGCATATGCAAAATATTAACTATCAGCACATATCAGCAGAGGAGTCCTGCACTCCATCAGGTATGTAACCATTTTTTTTTACATCGGGATGCAGATGTGTGAATATATTTAAGGTGAATAGGGATCACAGCAATAAGCCATTCTTAGAACTGTGATAATGGCATGTCAATGACCTCCAGATTTGTTACACATACAGAGGATGTGCAATACCACAAAGGTGGAATGTATGTTGTCAGTGTAGCACATAGGGCTTGTGAGACTCCCCCTTTATAGTGGTTGTAATCACACACTGCTATTTGTTTACCACAGTTGTTTTTACATATTATCAGGGAGTTGGCCCTTTGGGACACACTACAATAGACTCCAGTGTGGGCCATATGATTGTACAGCACTGTCATGGCACACACGGGAATACCGGACTATAGATAGTATTTTATTTGCATCCACATGCTTAGTATGTCTGCACATTATGGAACAGGACATGTGTGATCAAGCAGTGGATATTGCCAGACATTCTGTCCTTGCTGTATCTCTGCATACTGTACTTCCACATATGTGAACATGTTGTTGTCTTTCAGGAATCATGCATGCTTGATGCCATGCAGCTTTCACAGATGCAGAGAATGAGTTGATACTGGAAGGGCTATGTCAGCACCATGAAGTCCTATTGTCCAGACTGAGGCACAACAGGGAACAGTGGGAGGCATTCTGGGCTGACCTTGTCCATGATGTCAATGCCACAGGTCATCAGGACAAGACATATGAGCAGGAGTGACACCATGGAATGGACATGATCAATGCTGCACACAGGAGAGTGGCAGATGTAGCCAGGGATCATGGTGCCACTGGTGGAGGGCCTGCAGCAGAGCAACCACTCTCAGCCACACAGGAATTCTTGGCAAATCTAGACACACGTGACAGCCCCCTGAAATCCATCACACTCTACATTGTGGATGTGGGTACCACAGTTTCCATGGCAGAGGAGCGTGCAGTTAAGCTCAGGCTGATCAGCATTGCAATACTGTAGCATTCAGTGTGTGAGGGTGTACATAGTCTTACATGGGTGTCAGGTTTGTCTGTTTTTTGGGGGGAGAAGGTTTGAACTGCAGTTTGACTGTCATGCTCAGATTTTGACCACTATAACAATTAACACAGTAACTACTATAAATGTGAGATATATGGATGTATTGCCATGTGGTGGTGAAACATGATAATACTGACATTACATCTCCCTCAACCTTTCAAAGGTCCATCAGGTATTGCACAATCCTGTGGACCTGCTCCTGGTAAGCATGACACTGTTTTGCTATTAATGTATGCTTACAGCATTGTAATCCCTAGACTGTCATCCCAGGCCTCCTGCCTGCATTCCTGTACTGTTGGCATGATTGCCAAAATGCACACATATTTGTCTGACTGTACACATGCTAGACTCATACCTATGCCTTGTAGGAGTGACCACACTGATAGATGTGATAGTATTTTCATGACAGTACAGAGTATTATGTGTCAACTGTGCAAAGTCTACACTAAAGTCAACAGTGTACCTCACTGTTGCTGATGAGATTGCAGTGTAATGAGAGCTTATGTACAAGTAACTACAGCTGTTAGTGGGAAGAGTATTTTCCTAGATTCCTACTATATGAGTTTGGGTTATCAACAGGTCTGTCACAGTGACAACAGTGTATAGAGCCTTATATATAAGACAACATACTACTGCAGAGCATAATAGTGCAGGTAGTAATGTACTGCTTTTTCCTTTCTTATCACAGGTGACCGGGGGGAGGTTGGTCTCTGTCCCTTACACAATCTGATGTCAGTGTCTCCTCAGAGTCTGATGATGATGGTGGCCATAGTGTGGGCAGGTGGGGGTTTTGGGGGCTGAATCTGTCCCAGAAATTGACATCCCTCTTCTGCCCCCATTGTCACCACACACAATCAGTATGCCTAGACTTACCCAGTCCCAGGAGGCCACAGGTATTAGATAGTCAGAGAGTGGGCACATTGAACAGGAAATTGTGGCAATTATGGCTCCAGTGAGTGTAGACACTGGCCAGAGCCAAAGAGTTGGTGAAGTCCCACACAGTCAGATTGACAGTTCTTGCAGGCCTGCTGTCTGTCCACCATCTGTTGCAAATTTCACATCATGGGTCATTCGGTGTATGTTTCAGGTAGTGATGGAGGCACAGGCATGTTCTGAATGGAACACCAGACGTATACTGGGGGTTATGGTTGCAGCACAGTCTGACATCCATGACTGTCACCATCACATTGGGGGTACCCTGGATCAGCTGATTGATGCAGTGGACAGGAAAGTGGGCTGAGATAGTGTCTGTCTTGGACTGCACATTGTCTGTGCTGGAACTTGTGGTTGGAGTTGAGTGTCAGGCTTGTGGACATAGGTCAGCAACTCCATCTTCTGAGAGTCCACGTGGCCATGCACAATCACGGTCCCATAATTGCAGCACATCCAGCGCTACAGAGGGGGAGTGTACTGTCCACACCATGACATGTCAAGCCATGGGGTCATGGTCTTGGCCGTTCCTATGGGAGACACGGTCCCAACAGACAGCAGTCAATATCAGGTTCTAGTACTGCTTCTGATCTTGGGAATGGAGGTGCCAGTTCAACTCCTGGCAAAAATAGTTCCCATGTTTGGGGCCAGAGATGGTGAAATGTCAACTCTACTATGTACGGTCCAAAGCTGCCCAACATACAAACATGTGGGGCTAGCATTGAGCTTGACTGTGTACATGTACACACTCACACACCACTGTCAAATGCAGGCCACCTACAGACACACTCATCATCTTTCCATGTTCCATCTTACCATCTTCCTTTCCTGACTCACACACATGCTGTCAACTGTTTGGAACAGTCTAGGGCTCCTGCACCTCCACACAACACCTTGTGCAGGTGATGATACCTGTGCCACATCCCTATCATCCTCACCATCAATGCAGGGAAATGAAGTTATGTGTCTGATGCACAGGGTGACTATATTAGTTAACATATACTTGTGTAATGCAGTGCTGTTGTGCCATGCCACTTGTAGTAGTTAATGACAGATACTGTATGCTGGAATTTGTCACGGGTATGCCACATAATTTTATGTACCTTAGGTTGTATGATGTTGTTATGGGTGTATAGTTACATGATGACAGGTGTGTCATGGACCTGTTTCTGTTTTGGTTTCAGAGGTCTGTTGGGATAATCTATGGATACAAAGCAGCAATGAAGCAGCACAGGATGGCATGTCATCACATCATAAATATGTCTTCAGCAAGGTACAGCACTGTGAGTGAATGGATCCATAGGTTCATATGTGTATAATACACTAACAAGGGCAATGACGGCATTCTGCATATTCATGCATCCCTAATCTGTGAACAGGTCTACTACCCTTGATAAGTGTCACCAGGATTTTGGGAACTCACTCATCTACAAGCTGTGGTGATAGAGATGTCCCATCTACAAATAGCCTGTGTACAGTACAGACAATTTCCCAGCACCAGTTATAATTGTGGTGTTCTGTATCCCATTGTGTAACCTGCACATGATATGTGTCACAAGAGATGTGTGCTTCACATTCATGGGGGGGGGGCTTTTTTGTAGGGTGTACTGTCTGTGTTACATACCTGTCTCTCCAGCATGTACTATGTATATCACATTGATGTTGTAGGTCTGTAAAACAGGTGAGACGTGTTATGTTAGCCCTGTCATGGATACATGGGAGGTACACAGTGGGAATTGACACCTCCCTGTATGAAGCCATACACATCCTCTCCAAAGCATGTAGGAGACAGACAACACATGTATGGTCATGAGACGGACTCCATAGGACATGTAATCTACATAGTATACCGGTGTACCATGGAACCTGTGTGGCTGCTACAGTTGTACAATATGCCGGTGTAGTGACACAGCAAGGGTGCCATTGCACCCTGTGATAGGTGTGATGACTGCCAGAGTCAGTATAGCAGTGACAGTCTGGGATTTACATCCTAAACCCGTTGGTATAGGTTATACAACAGTGAATGCATCCCCACATCTTTCCTACCAGTTAGAGTCAAAGGCTACATTACTCTCTGTGTCCATAACTCCATGTGCAATGGCTCAATTCTGTGCGGTGTCCAGACACTACAATATTTTGCAGAGGTGGATGATTTCCCACAGGATAGTATTGTGCAGTCATTGGCATTTAGTTTTTGTCAGTGGCTCAGACAACAAATGACTGTATGTTAGGCCATCCAGGATAGCTGTTGGTTCTGTGTGGGATTCTGTGACAGCTCCCAATATGCAAGCACCTGCTAATATACTCAGTCAGAGGTCACTGATAGTGGCTGTGACTGCAGAGAGGGAATAGGTAGATCGGTATACCAGTGATGGAGGATGGTGAACTTCACTGGTGACTGGCATAATTGCAGCATAGGTCTCCCAATGTTATCTTTCCAGAGTATAACTATCAGACACTTTCCTATCCACCAGCTGACATAACACTCTGTACATGATATATACTGTTTCCAACAAGGCCTGCTGGCCTAATATTGTCATACACCTTGACAGGCCATGGCTGGTGGAGTGAGACATATGTCTGACATCCATTGCATAGTGTAACAGTCAATGGGCTTCACCAGTTACAGCTGGTAGGTATGGTCTGGCCTTGAGCAAAAGTAACAGTGTTTGCTCCAGTGTCAGTAGGTGTATGATAGTGTTAGTGCTCATATCCATGCTAACTTCTATGATGGCATTTCAGGTGACATGACACAGAGATCTGGGGACACCACTTGGCACTATATTCTAGTTGTCTTCAGTGCAAGTAAGTATTGCAGTCACTTCCAACATGTTAGAAGAAGAGAGTCATGCAAGGTGTCTGTACAGAGCACAGACAAACACATTAAGTAAGTGTAATATGTACACACCATGTTGCTTAGTTGTGCTGCTGCTCACTTGCCCAAAGGATGGTCCTGGTCCTTACCTACGATGCCCTGCAGCAGTGCTGTGACATCCCCACACAGGGAACCAACATATTGCATCATGTGTTTATCAGTATGGGTGACCAGTACAGCCCCACCAATGTGAAGTCCTCCCTGGTGGGATCTGGCCACAGATCAGTCTCCTTATAACTACCATCACATATGCCCTCTTGCAGACAATACATACATATATGTCAAGAAAGCCATTTATTAGCTCCTGTGGGATGGTTGACATAGTGTGTCTGCACCTCCTCCTTCAGATGGGAAAGGGAAGTATGTAGAGCTCTACACCTATGCAGTATATCAGCAGCATTATAACTGCATAAATTTGGCTGTACATGACAGGAGGAATACAGGCTCATCATGGCTCAGCAGACCTGACTGGTGGCCAACTGCCATTAGCAGGCTGTACAATAACAGGTGGACTGTGCTGTGTGACAGTTGGGGTGAGTGTGCCCCCTCAATATGAAGGCACTACCTCCTCAGCTAAAACAAGCACATGGTGTTGTTTTGATGTTGTGTAGACATGGTAAGTGACAAAAGTAGCCACCCACACAAAGCAGAACCACAACGCACAGTGTAGTTACATGTGTGACCTCAAAGGACAGGCCCAGATTGTTGGTGACCTCATATGTCATGCTGCTACATATGATGGATCTGTTCTCATACCTAACCTGTACTCACACACTGTCTGCATCAACTATATTCCCTTGTCCCCACCACATGTGACACATGACATTCCTACAACCTGTCCAACAACTTCCATATTTAGAGAGCTGTTCATAACTGCCCTCTCATTGGAAGATACACAACATCTAATGCACACGCTAACATTCCAGGCTGCATCCTACATGTGATCTGACAGGAATTATTAACACCATTGGGATACCCTTGCAATCATACTCACACCACTGGCTGCATACCAACTGAGTGGACAATGGCAACTGTGATACCCTTGCACAGAGGTAGTGCATCCAATGACTGACATAACTATGTACCTCTTTGTCTAAGTATCCATATCTGTATGCCTGTCAGAGCAATCATCATGGAGCTGATCAGCACACATATATGTGTTCTATACACAGTTTACTGTACGCAGTTTGGATGTGTGACAGGGGGAGCATGACTGTTACGAGTGGTGGACATTTCCAATGCAATCACTAAAGACCTGGGTTAGGATACATCAGGGCATACAGCCCCCGATATTGAGCCAAGCCATTTGACTATATTGCCTGTTCAGGCAACATTTACAAAGCACCCACTTAGGCATCCATTATACTGTCATTCTAGGGGTCACTAAGTGGCCCAGTGATGGCACACATATGCAAAACAGGAACATCCACCTGCAATAGCTGATCTGTAAGCAGCAGTGTTCAACAGGATGCAGTTCTGTACTCCTTGGAATACACTTAACCACAACACATGTGACTACTGATTGACTGTGGCTAACAATGTTGGTTGATATCTGCAAATTGTGAACACTCATACAGTCTCTGTGCTATGTCACTATCCTGCAAGAGGGTATTGTAAACACATGCCTGTTGACATACTAATGGCCATGAACTCCATGAAAATATATATGTAGTATCATTTCCATCAGTTAGACCTATGTACCTGGTAAATAGCACATCGGTCACAATACGTGTTGTACATATTCAGGGGTGAAAGAACTGGGCACACACATCTGACCACACAGGCTTACCACTAATGTGCCTCAGATCACCATGTCTCTGCAATGGTATGACAGGAATAATATGGCATAGCTGAGGCCACAGCTACCTGTAAGTGACATACTCATAACCTCCAAGTACTCTTCTCTCAGCATGCCAATATCAGAGTGCAATGGCATTTGTCGATGTACCTTTCTAAGCAGTTCTGCAATTGCACACAACAGTATGGTCCCTCACAAGGACACTTCACATCTTCAGTATGTGTTCAATGGGGTCCACCTGTAATGACTGTTATTGTCGCCTGTGGCATATAAATTAATCAGAGGTGATCTGTGCCTTGCATATGGGGCAATGTGTGACTCTGTTGATTGCATATGCTGCCTATCTGTAGTAGACTTACTAGATGGATAACTCACTGTAAGAACATTAACCTCATGGGTGACTTTAGTGCTACATGCATGTGGGACAGATCTGTCTAGCAGACTTAAACACACCCTTGAAACAGAACCCTGCCAAATGGCATACAGAGCACCTCAGTGCACCTCAGCACATGTCAACTGTATGATTTACTGGGCGACTATAATCTCAACATAAGGCATCTGCCTGTGCCCCTCATGGCCAGGACAATATGTGCTGATCATGTAAATATGGGTATAAAGATGTCTTTGATTGTGAGGGCTGTATAGCCATTGTGCTAGTGATGTTCAAATGTCCTATGGTTCCATGACATGTTGCAAAATGCTTTAACAAGCTCACACACAAACATTGCTACATTGAGGCTAGTACCACTTTCAATCACTGATACAGGACATGCCAAGGCACACATGTAGTGCAATTTGGGTATATGTAGATGAGAACACTTACCTATGTAATGGTACACAGTACAGATCACATTATGTGATGCACACAACACAACTCATGTCTGCTAGTACTATCAGTTTAGGATATAAGCTTGATGACATCAGCAGGACTGGTTGTGGTCAGTCCTTTGGGGGTGGCCACATTACACTCTACAAATAAAATACTTCAAAATCCTACCTATTTCTAAGATACCAAGGTGATCATATGTATGCCATCTGGGCATCATACACATGCACCAAGTAACCTGGCGTGAGATTAGAACCCTTTCCTATCTAGTCTTACACACTCTAGAGTGCAGTATCTATTGCATGCACCACAGGTAAAGTCTGTTGTATATGTGATTGCAGGCACAGTACTTGAGCATTACACACACTAGGCTTGTGCTGAACAATATATGTGGCCTGCCGAGTGATATTTCTTCATACTGTTATCTGCATCTAGTATTCTAGCAGTGGGATAACTGTTATTATCCTAGATATGTGTATACCATTACCAGTATGCCCATATGTGGCTGTTTGCATTTAGATAGGCAAACCTGTGAGCAGGAACAATGTGCCCTGTCCATGCTTGTATTGTCAACATTATACAGTACACCATCTACTCATCTCTATCTGTTTATGTGATGACATCCAGCAGGCACATGTGTCTTAGGTAAGTGGATTATGTACTGTTGCACCCTTAGTTTGGATCCTTTGGGCAACAGTATGGATGTGTGATAGTGCAGATTTACTCACCATTATTAGGGTATGTAGGACAATACAGACATCCACACACATATTTATGTATATAACAGGAATGTATATATAAATGCAGCTGTGTGTGTGTGTGTGTGTGTGTGTGTGTGTGTGTGTGTGTGTGTGTGTGTGTGTGTGTGTGTGTGTGTGTGTGTGTGTGTATAATATGTATATGTGTTATGTAGCTATATGGGGACAGTCTACCTATCATTTTCATATATATAGCTATACTGTATATATATATATATATATATATATATATATATATATATATATATATATATATGTATATATATATATATATATATATATATATATATATATATATATATATACATATATAGATATATATTGGTATATATTAATTTGACACTACATAGAGCTATATATACTATGTATGTGGGAGAGAGATAGTGACAGACATATATGTATATGTATATGTCTGTATGTATAGACATATCTATAAATAACAGGTCATTTTGATGAAGGGGCAATGGCAATCCGCTCATTTTAACTAAGTATCTGGCCATACTCAATGGGACTGTCAGTACTTATAAAGTTACTCCAGGCCACGCTTTCCTGTACTCCAGTCCAGGATTTTGTGTGTTGCAGGCACTGACATCTGTCCCTTTTCCTGCAGTACTGCACTTCACTCAAAAAGTCCACAGCAGTCCTTAGCTGTCTGCTGTACTTAGTATGTGACTGAGGTTCATAATGTTACCCACACACAGACTGACAGTCTGTAAAAACACCAACATAATGCTACCTCACATGCAAAAGATGTGGATACTTCCAGGTTTGAACTGTCAACACCATCACCCATGCTAACTTCCCTAGTCCACTGAGCCACACAGGCTACTAGACAGAGAGGAGTAATTCATCACACAATGAACAGCATAAATATGTAAGTTGTCATTCCTGCTTACAATGTGTGAACAAGTTCTGTCTTACAGGCCTCAGATTGCCTGGTCTGCTGATATACCACTCCTGACTTACTGGTACTGCAGTTGTATGGGAACACTGCTGTGTTGGGTTGGGAGGAACAATAGTACATGATATGCTGGGGTAGACAGTAGACCAAATATCATGTGATCCCACTGTTTAAGATCTCCCTTGACCGATGTTTTTTTTTTTTAACATTTGTTTACCGGGAAAGTCCGACTTGGAACCAAGCCAATTTTCAGCAGAGGCCCACGGAGACATGTTTTTGTAACATGAAGCCCATTGCCTGATGTAGTGAATATTCCAACCATGAGGCCTAGTGATTATTAGGGAACATATACTATTGGATTGAGTATCCATAGTCCCATGTGGATGTTACTTCTGTCCACATAGCTCACTATATTTCCTTGCATACATGCAGCAGTTCCATACATATGATACCATATTATAATAATCAATAAACATCCAAAATAAAGCACCTAGGAACCAGCGAAACGAAGCCACCAACACAGCGTAGAAAGGGCAAAAAAAGTCTGTCTTATTTAACGTTGCAAAATCACCACATTTTCATCCTAGTATATCCAGGACTTAATCAGAAATTAATAGTACATTGTATTCCCTCCTTATGCACCTCCTTCCTAATTACCTAATGATGGTAATTAGTCCCAATTAAGTAAATGACAAAAATTTTAAAAAACACTCATACTAAAATTTCTATAACATTGGTTCAATAAATACAATACTAGTCCATACTGGTCAATATTTCCCTCAACATTAATATAAAAAGTCATATAATAAATATAATAATTCAGAACAGTTGCATATACATCCACAATGAACAATACCTATGCATAAAAATAAAAACAGAATGTCACCCCCCCCCATGTTGAATAAAAACCTAAAATGTGTATGCATACATAATGAAATAGGGGTGTCCTAAAAAATAACCAAACAAGAAAATAATTTCTAATAGCTCAGTGTTGTATTTGTTTTTGATATGTATAAAATTAGTTATATGAAAAATTTATTGTATAGAAAGTTGGTTCTGTAAGGTATACCCTTAGCCTATTCTTTGTTAAAGCTTGGCAGATCTTAATTTGAGAATTGGTACCAGTGAAACATGTCATTTACTTAATTGGGACTAATTACCATCATTAGGTAATTAGGAAGGAGGTACATAAGGAGGTAATACAATGTACTATTCATTTCTGATGAAGTCCTGAATATACTAGGATGAAAATGTGGTGTTTTTGCAACGTTAAATAAAACAGACCTTTTTTGCTCCTTTCTGTGCTGTGTTGGTGGCTTCTTTTCGTTGGTTCCTAGGTGCTTTATTTTGGATGTTTATTGGTTGTGTTTAAGGCACTATTTTCTTTTATTTCTTTGTTTATTATATTATAATAATCATTACAATTAGTGTGTAGGTTAGAGACTTACCTTGTGAATGCAACAGGTGACAGACCTGTAGTTCAAGGCTGACTGTGTGATGCAAGCAGTACACAGCCAATACATGGATAGGTACAGGTTGTGTCTGTTGCCTGGCATCAACAATGTTAATATATCTATGTTATTAGGAGTACAGTGTCAGTCTGTAGGGCCCTAGGTTGTCAGTGAATGTGCTATGAGTTGTCTCTTGACCAAAGCCAGGGCACAATGGGCATGCCTGTGTCTGCCTATAGGTACATCATCAGGGGGTTCCTCCTTCGAGTCCTCCTGTGACCTAGGCAGTGGTGGGTGGTGGTGTATCCCTTCCCTTAGCTGATCCTGCTACAGCTGTTTCCACAGGATCATATTGTATAGCATGGCATATACTGTGAACATATGTGCACGTGGCTGGAGAGTACTGCAGGACTCCACTAGATATATCTAGGCAATGAAAACATGACTTCAGAAGCCAAAACACACACTTTATGATGTTCCTAGTTTGTGCATGTGCCTCATTATGTTGTTCTTCCATGGGTATGTGAGTATTTCTGATGGGTGTTATCATCCATAGTTCCAGTGTACAGCCACCATCTTCCAGTAAATGGCCGTGTGGGATTTCCCCCCTAGCAAACATCTGGTACAGCTGTGATGTGTGCCAGATATGGGAATCTTGATAACTGCCAGGGCTGCCAGCACACACATTCATGATAATCCCCTTGGCATTGCACATGACCTGGCAGTTGATGAGAGTGGTACCCCTTGCAGTTGACATTGATTCTACCCTCCTCACCGGTGATGACTTCACGTGTACATAAATGCAATCTATGGCACCCAGTACTTCAGTGTAGTGTGCTACATGGTCGAAGTGTTGCATATTGCTGGTCCTCACCTCAGGGGATAGGAGAAAACATATGTGCTGAACTGGCATGTGGTAGCATGGCATCCAGGAACTGGTGGGGTACCCTGGATACTGATGCCTGTGAGACCCCCATCATGTCCCCAGTTGGCCTTTGGAAATTCCCTGTAGCTAGTATCCTAAGGGCTACACATATCTTTGTTTCCACTGAGATGGCTTCCCCTCTATTGGCTCTGGGTCTGAGTTGAGGGCAGCAGAGCTCAGTGAGTTCTTGTAGTATGTCTGTGTCCACCCTGTAGCGTTCTGCAATCTCCAGCTCATGTAGCTCCTGGAAGGGTACCCTGGGCCTGAACACTCTTCTCCTTCTCTGTCTTGGCCTATTGTCAGCAGCAGCAACATTGACTTTGGCATCTAGCACATACAGATGTAGCAGAACTGCAGCAGCCCATAGAATTCTCTCATTTAAAATTCCCAAGTCTGTACTCCAATGGTGCAGAGTATGAGGGAAAAAAAATCAGACTGTAGGGTGTATGCATACTTTATAGTGCTCTGCTGCAGGTGCTGACTTTGTGATTGGCTACCTGTGATGCAGTCCACCTGCCTGGTATATCATTAACATCATTTAGTGGCCCTAGTTTAAGTTAAACAGGGGTCAAAACTAATTAATACGTCATTGGCTTTTCGATACACTCAGCACTGCAATGACCCATGCAAATGCTTGCCCCATAGGTAAACAAAGCTTAGCACTTAATACTCACCCCCCCCACACACAGATTTTCACACTCAGCATAGTGGCTCACCATGCAAACATGTGGAAACACACTCCCCTTAGCTAAACAATGCTTAGAAGTGAGTGCACACACACCCTGAAAGGGCACACTCAGCATGGAGGCATGCTGTGCAAACAGGCATAGCTAAGCTAAAATAAGCTTAGAAGTCATTGGACACACCCTTCCGTGATGCCAGTTACCTCCTATGTAAACACCAACATGGTTGTCTGCCTACACAAAGGGGATATGCCAACAGGATTATCCCTTTATGCTATTCAGTAACTCCACCTCATTTGCATAGGGATCCATGCTCACAGCCTGGAAACTACATGCTTCCCAGCCCTACCACATTAGTAACAGTACCAATGCAGCATTGTAGATACTCCATGCAAGGTCCTGTAATACATTTCTGTTACATAACATTAATTTAATTTTTTTCCATTTTTTTTATTTTTTTTATTTTTATAAAGCATGTTTGGGCACTGCGGCCCACTGTGCATACATGCCCAGATTATTAAAAAAAAATAATAATTTACCTTATTTCCATTAATTTTTCAGATACACAGGAGGATAGTTTTGCTCATGTCTGTATATGGTAGGCCATTTCTGTCCATATAGCTACATTTTTACAGACCCTTGTGTCTGTCTACACTCTTGTACACTACAGACAGTGATATGGGGTCTGAAGAGCTGACTATCTGCTTTCTGGATCACTCTACCTGCCTCATTTGCATGATATTCACCTGCTTATGAGGTGATTTGCACGCCATGGAACTTTTTGCATTGGTGCTTGCATGTATGCCGCAAAGTAGTGTTTACTGAATCTAAAACCTGCATACTTTTGTGTAAGCAGCATGGTGTGATGCCTACATGGTAAATAAAACCATGTCAGCTTTATTGAATTCTCCCAATGTCTTATGTAGTTGCAATATATTTTCTCTTTGCAAATGCTGCATATGAGTGCTTGATCATGTACCTATGTGGCTAATGTTGAAATTTAACAGAACATTGTGGGGATTGGTTTAACATGGGCCTGCTTTGGTTTATTGCACAGGCTGTATACATGTGCTGGAAAAGACATTTTTATATACCTTTCAGCTTACTTGTTTTTATATTTTAAAACATCATATTGTACATGGTTTCCTCTGCCACAACCACCCACCACTGCTAGTTCTTCATGTAACTCTTCATCTGTGTCTGTTGACCATGCTGGTCCTGCCTGTTGTGCTGGGAATTGGAGTCTTTGGCTTTGTTCTCCCTGCTACAACTGTTTCCTAACATTTATTTTTATTTCCTTGTGTTTGTAATGTAAATACCTTAACCACTATGCCAATAATATTGTACATTTTATTTATTTAACATTTGTTTACCAAGATAGTCCATCTGGGTGGGTAGTCCGTTTTCAGCAGAGGCCTGGGGAGAAAAGTTCTACAAAAGTAAAAAATACAGTATAATACAAGCTCCACAAAAGCAAAAGTACAGTACAATACACACAATTTACATACAATAGTAGTATTCACTACAAACATAGTATTTAACATGGCACTGACTGTCAGTATTTTGTCAGAGGTGGCTAGGTCATATTGCCGGGTACCTCCAAATATACGTTGACATCCAAAACATAACCTGAGCAAGCCAACCACATGCTCTATGATATTTCAAGTTGGAGCATATGCATTTTGTCACTTTGCTCTCTGAGGTTGTGCTGGTTTCTCGTGGGTGTTATGAGCCAAGATTCCAGTGCATAATTTGCACCCCCCACTAGATGTCTTCAAGGGAGGTTGCCCCTACAAAACCTTAGATACAGGTCACAGGCATGCCATATATGGGAGTTGTGAAAACTCAGATCCTACCTACTAGCCCTTCATATTTTTTGTCCACTTCTCCTGTCCTCTACTTTACCTGGTCCTTCCTGTCCTCTCCCTGTTGTCTGACCACGTCAGCTTACCTAGCATTATCCATGGATAATTTCCCACAGTTTCTCCAGCCAGCCTGGTTGACATAGGCATCTTGAGGCAATGTACCAATTACCTCATGTATACTGACAACCCACTTCATCTAGTCCACAAAAATTCATTATAAAAGAGATGCATCTATATCAAGAGCCTAGAGTCCAGGCTCTCTTGCTCAGTCAGTTCATCTGATACCAAGCAGGCTGTCAGCATGCACACCTCACCTCCTGCACCTACCAAACCAACAACACATAAACCTGCATATGCAGAGGTCCTTACCAGGAGGTTACCTAAACTTCAGAGACCTCCCAAACACAAACACAAGCACGATTCATACAATACATCTTCTGCAGAACATAGTACTCATAATATATTACACACCAGTGTCTCACCAGTCAAGCTCTTGAGGCATAACACAAAAACAAACATCTTAGTCATAGGCAAAATTGTGAGACACATGGATGTCCTTCTCAGCAGGCTGGAAAAGGAAAAGGTCACGGTCAGCTGTTTGTCATGCCAGGATCCACCACATCACACATGCACTTAAATCTCTCAGCAACAGGCACTGTTATGACTCTGTCATAGTCCATGTTAGTGTGAATGACTTGAGATGTACCTCACTGGACTATATAAAGAGAAACATGACTGAGGTCTTTGATTATGTGTCTCAGGCAGGTATGTCCCTAGCGTTAAGTGGCATTTTACCTTCGCCTAGGATAATTTTGTTTTATTTTATTTATTTATTAATTTATATAACATTTGTTTACCAGGAACCTCCAACTTTGAATGAAGCCAATTTTCAGTGGATGCCCGGGGAGAAATGCTCCAGATGCATGTCTTTGTACTGATACCTCAATGCAAACAAAAAATGATTAACTTCAACAATTGGCTTAATTTCTGGTGTCATTCAAAGGGGATCCCGTATATGTCAGCCTAAGATGACATGGTGGGCAGACACAGATGATTTGCCAGAGAGGGTCTTCTCTATCACCCCAGGATTTCAGTTACTGGCTAAGACTCTTGCCACCCCCATAGTGCCTTTTTTAGGCAATGCCACAAGAACCAAATTCCCAACGTAAAATTACCCCCTAAAAACAACCTCAAGGTTATGCTGCTAAATGCTAGGAGTCTTAACCAGAAGCTGCACTCACTGGAAGCAGTCCTCACCTTGGAAGATGCTGACATCTGTGCAGTCACTGAGACCTGATTTAAGGTTGCAGAGAGCACCCCAGTTATATGAGTTAAATTTCCTTCCACATGTTCAGACCACAAACTGAAGACATGAGAACTAAAGGAGGTGGTGTATCAATATTCATTAAAGATAAATACACCTCTAGATTGGTTAAACAGCACGATTCCCTTGAATTACTTCAGGTCATTGCCAGCTGTAGGACCCCCTCTATGAATCAGGACATCAATTTAGCCTACTTCAAAGCTAACTATGAGTCCAAATTAGCTTCCCTAACTAAGGATAACCACAAGGCATTCTTTATTTACATGTATAACCTCAAAGGTAAGGCCCAGATTTGCACTGAACTTGTAGTTAATGGTACTACATATACAGAACCTGTGGATATAGCAAACCTGCTGGCTGACAGGTTCACTGAAACTTTCACTCTACTGTCCTCGCCACATACACGCCAAAGCATCCATAACACCTGCCCCCCACTGAGTATCTCTGAGGACCAGGTCTTAAACATCTTCTCTAAGACCAAAAATACAGCCTCTATGGGACCAGATAACATCCCAGGCTGTGCTCTATATGAGCTAAAAAAGCTTTTCAATCACAACCAAAGCACTGGTTTCATCCTAGCAGAATGGGAAACAGCTACTGTCATCCCTTTGCACAAAGGGGCTGCATCCACGGACCCCTGGGGACTATAGACCCATTAGACTGACCAGCCTTATCTGCAAGAACATTGGAATAGATCATCATGGACCTTATTAACAATGATACAGGAAATGTCCAAATGCTTGACACCACCCAGTTTGACTTTGTCAAGGAGCGATCATGTCTGTTAAACTTGGTAGACTTTTTTGAGACAGTCAAAGCCCTAGATGAGGACAAATCTGTGCATATGGCCTACCTAGACTTAGCCAAGGCCTTCGACACAACTTTGCAGTTGATTAAGTGACAACTTTTTTCTGTTGATGTACCTAATTCCCTGTACACCATATGGGGCTTTTATTTCTATGTGTATGCAATCTATGGCCTGCTGAACCTCAGGGAAATGTGTTATGGCATTGAAATGGTGCATGGTGATAGCTCTGTCCTCTGAGGTATGTGGAAATCAAATATGCTCTGTTAAATGTTACAGCACAGAATTGAGAAAATGGTGTGATATGAGTAAGGCTAAGGTGTGTGACTTCCCAAATATGTCCCCTGTGAGTCTCATGATACATATGCCCTGGGTTTCACTGGAATGTGTTCTCCATGATTTCAATGGGGTACCAAATGAGGGTGGTAGATGATAACTGTCTGCTCTGCAGTATATATAATTTCTAAATCATGAAGTCCATGATAGGTCAAATGTGGTCTAAACACTCTGCAGCAGCAGCACCTTGTATTAATGCCTGTTTCACATACAGATTAATGATAGCAGGAGCAACCCATAACATTTTTTCTAAGTATTCTTGTGGCTGTATTCCAAACAGTATTGGAAATGAGGGCTAAAGGGAGCATGGCATGTAAGTGCAGGTTTTATAGATTGCAGAATCACTGCACCATGTCGATTTGCTTCAGCAGCATGTAATTCACCTCCTTATTCCTTCATTAGCATATTTTGCCATTTATCATTGTTTTTAGTCAGGTGTGAAATGCAGACCAGTTTAATGAACACCAAACTGCACTCATCATGCGTACAAGCTTAGTGCAAAGTGTAGGCGTTTATGAATCCTGGCCACTGTTTTAACCTTAATGATGTGATCTTCAGGATACAGATAATTAAAATGTCATGTTTATTAGTATGATTCTGTTCACAAAACAGACTGTGCTGTCCAATTTTCTTTCCAAACTGGATTTATGCAACATTATCAGCCTGATGTGCTTCTTGTGTGACCAATTAGGTTATATTATTTCTGTAGGCTGGTGGCTGAATGCTTGTAAATGGATATTTTATACCGGTTTAAAGAACAATCTGTATTGAGCTATGACTAACAGGTGATAATTGCAGCTATTTCCTTCACTTGATTTATTGAAAGTAAATAAGACAACAGATTAGACAGAGATTTGTACAGCATGTAAGGCACGTATATGTCTTATCATTTTTCACAACTTAGTTATGTTACTTGAACATGGCTTGTGGGTGAACATATAATTTTCAGAGCACGTTGTCCTGTGAAACATCTAACAAGAATCACACTAGTGTACACCATCTACTAATATAGTCTAGTGAATACAGAATTCTCTGAATTATGTTTCATTCTCTCTCTCTAGGTGCAGTTTGCTGCAGAAGATCACTGGAGCTGCTTCTCTATTATGGCTGCTAGCAGCATTATCTGCCATTACCATCTGAATCATGTACTCTTCCTTCCTCGGATTTCAGAGCCACTGCATTATGGGCAATTTATGTGATCTCTCTCAACTTACACTTTTCTAGTCTGCCTTTCTTCGACCTCCTACAACACTTATTTTACAGCACCTGATTGTTGTGAAGGACTGTTTTTCTTGAATTGCATCAATCTGCATGACTAGATCTGCATTCCTTTGTTTAAAGGTCTTACACAATACATTTTCATCAGTATGAGACTCCTTTGATACATTTTCTTTATAGAATGCAGTCCAGCCTTTAGTTTATGCACAGTTTGAATCCTTTACATCTGAGTTTACATTAGCAAACAATCTCTATGTCATGCTCAATCAATTTTGAACTCCACAATGGAGTTCATAAGCAAAGCAGGAAAAACTTTCTTTACTTGGAGTGCTCCATGATCCTTTCAATAAACCCAGCCAAGGATAACAGCTTTTGTACAGCTCATTTTCTTACAGCCACCTTGTGCTATCAGAAAAATATCATGTACCTAGGAAATCCGATAAATCGTATAGTCTTTGCCTCTTCCTATTCAGATCCTAATTGTCCCTGATATTACAGGACACTCTCATTTGACTAAAGTTTTTTTTTTCCTGTCCCTCCTAAAAAAATTAAATTTCTGATAAATTGCTGAGGATTACAATTAATTGATAATGCTAGACATGTGTGTTTAATTTTTGTTATTGATTAGAAAATATACATTGATGCAAACAGCTATTTTATTAACATTTTAATTGAAGTAGAGTAATGTTTAAAATCTGTCCCTGATTTGAGGGCCTCACTCCCAGTTATTTTTTGCCTTTCTCATTGATTCCTGTACATAAGACGTAGAAAGCTATATCTTTTTGCTTGCATCTCTGGACATACAATACTGCCAACTAGAAGCAATATATACATGTTGTTTCTCTGATGGGGGTGGGGGTGGACAGGAGCATCTTAGCTGCAGTAAAACAGGCTGAAGACCACTGGCATTGCAGCTACGGCCTTGGAGGAGTCATGTGGTCTTCTTCCCTCCCCATATAATAAACAACTGTGTTCCATCTACTTAGTGTCACCCATGACATGCTGCATCACTGATGCAGACCCTGCTTGCCAAATGTGGGTTGCAGTATAATTGGAGAGTCTGCCCTTGTTTCAGGTACAGGAAGGCATTTCCATAGTTTTTGTCACAGAAAATTAGCTGAGTGTTGCACTAAAAATTCATTCATTCCTTCATTCATTTATTTATTTATTCATGCAATCATTTTCAGTACTTACTGCATCTTCTCTGTGGTTGTGATGTACCTAAAGCATATACCAGTAAACAACATAAATAAGGCAGGGACCTAGATCTATACAAAATATCAGTCCACTACAAAAAACCCAAATACATTTGTATTACATGTATACTCATGTTAAACACAAAGTCAAATACAGGAAATGTGTACTACTACCAGTTCTCTTAGGAACATGTCAAAGGAAACTAAACACCCCTGAGAACACACACACACACACACACACACACACACACACACACACACACACACACACACACACACACACACACACACACACACACCATATAATCTCCACAAGGCAGCCCAGACTGAAACAGCACCAGATATAAGCACTGTAATACTTGAACATGAGTGGCTGCACACCTCTACTGTCCTACATTAATGATGCGTTTTCCAAATCACTGTTTATATATGATGCACATTAGAATCATGTGATGGATATTTTAAATGTGGTGTCCTGGACTAGTTCAAGTGTTGAAGCCATGCGCTGCAAAATGCAGCTCTTACACTGACAGTACAAAGTATTTTAGATGTTTAACACCAAAACACTGCACATTCCATCTAATAGTTATTTATGCCACTGTTTTCAATTGCTTTTTAGTTTTGCAGTACTTTTATAGCATAATCACAGTGTTCTTTTCATTGTAGTAGTCATAAATGGCCCATGCCATGAATAACATTAAGTTACGTCAAGTGAATTTATTGTGTGGCTTAATGTCTGTACATATACACACACAATATGTTTATCTGTCTATCTATCTACATAGATATTATCTTGTATTCACTCTTTGAGTTTAAGAGCTGCCATCTAAGTGTGCAGATGGAATTAGAGTTTATTTGTATAATTTGTTTTGAATGTTGTCCTTAGTAACTGCTAGTGTTATGGTCTGGTTTGTTTAGGGATTAGATTCAGTGATGGAGTCATTATGGGTTGACTTTAGCAACTGGATCATGAAGTAGCATACATTTGGTGTCAGGATTATTTTGTCTGAAGAGGATTGGAAGGTGTTTATTGAAAGATCAATCACTTAGATGAATAATTTCAAGAGATGTGTGCTGGATTACTAACACATGTTGAAATGGACAGTAGATTTCTGATGTCTTTTAATACCAGGAGCTTGCTGGTTTTACTTTCTGTGGAGAATGATTTTATAGAAGTCCAAGCTAGGAGGGACATAGCAAAAATGGAAAATATTAAAATAAGGTATCAGGAATATGCAAAACCATTTTAAGAAAGATCTTAATATTACTGATGCATACATCAGAATGTTCTCTGACCTAGGGCCGGATATCTTTGAAACTAAGTCAAATGGATGCTAGAAAGCCTTGATAATGATACATGTAGAGAAAGTGATAGAATTTCAGTGAAATTATTTAAAATGATGGAAACCGATGTTGCCACAGTTTTGCCTGGAATCTGCAGCAAATTTGGAAAATGCAATAATGGCCATTCAGTTGTGAAAAGTCACTTCATATTCCAAGTATAAAAGAGACAGCGGCAAAGAGTATTTCAATTATCAATTAGCACATTTCTGAAATTATTATATATGGTTTTTTTTTACTACTCTAAAGTACTTGCCTGTATAGACCATAACAAGCTGTGACAAGTTTTAAACGAAATATCAACTCACCTTATTTACCTCCTGGATAATCTGTATGTAGAGCAAGCTACAATACTTGGACCAAAATATGAAATAACTGCAGATTGGGAAAGGAGTCTGACATTGATATATATAATATCATCCTCATTATTTAACTTATATGCTGAAGATATCATGCAAAATGCTGGGCTAGACAAATCAGACACTGCAGAACTGCCAGTGGAAATATTAACAACCTTAGATATGCAGTTGATAACACTGATAGTTGAAAGTGAGAAGGAGTTAAAGACCATCCCCGGGATTCATGAAGCTCGGCGCAAGGCCGGCGTAAGGTCTGCGCCGGCGGTGCAGTGAATAGCCGGTGCAGTAGCGCCATATGCCTATTAATGAGAGTGCACCGCAACCACAGACACGTGCGTAGTGTACGTGAGCGAGCCCAGGTAGGATGCGTCTGGAGGCGTGTCTAAGCCGGCATGAGGTGAGCAACCTAATGTGCTGACAGCCACGGTCCGCCCATAATAGTAATGGCAGCAGCCAGGTCCCGTGCAGAATGAAACGCACGTAGAGTATGCAACATAGTACCCATCCCAAATAAACGGAGAAGCAAATACAAGCCACGAAGGCTTAAGTGTACCCGTCCAAGGAGCAAAGGATACGCATAAGACCGCGTTTGTCCCACAATGCACCGTCAGTGGTTACACTCAGAGAAGGTGTACAGCAGCATGTCAGCGCGCCGCACCGACATAGGAGCAGCGACTAAGGTCACCACCTGTCCCACTCTGGGTGGGGCAGTCTCTCTATGGGCAGTTGTGTCCCGAAAAAACGTATTAAAAATGGCAAATGTGCTAAGATTGTAGGACATAATGATATCCCGTATTTAATGTAATGGTAGCATGAATTGGTTATTTCTGTAACTGAAATACCTAAATGTCACAAGAAACAGAATAAGCAAGCAAACTGCCACAACAATAAGCTTTTATTTAGGCAAACAAGTGAAGTTCTATGCTATATAGTGACCGTGTGTACGTGTCGGCCTGTAAAGTCAGATGTGAGTCCCGGAAATATCCCAGCTTGGAAACTGGAAAAGGTGGCAACCCCAGTAGTGACATGGGCATGGTCACCAGGGTTACCAGCTGTCCCAATGTGCCATGGACAGTCCCTGATTGGACAGTTGTGTCCCTGCAACAATTGGAAAAATGGAAAATGACCTCAGATCCCCTGCCAAAAATATTCCCGCAATATACATGTAATAGTAGTATAAAACATATACATGTGTATATGAAACACATACATGGCATAAGAAAATGAATAAGGAACCCAAATGCTTACAGAATAAGCTTATAGTATGGCAAACAAGTGAAGTTCTGTCAACTGCACTTGCCGTGGGTATGTGTAGTCCTGCAAATTTCGAAGTTTCCACATAACATGCCCCACTATGGGCATTGGAAAAGGTGCCAACCATAATGGTCACAAGCAGTAGTGAGAGTACATAGCCGGGTAGCTGTGTCGACATAACAACAGTAAGGAATCAAGATACCTTAAACACAGGCAAACATGTGCATAGCAACATATCCCACACCCAGCAACGTCTCTGTCACATACACTGGATGGCGTATGTTGAAGTGTAATATCCAGAAGCAGAACCCATGCATTCAGATGTAATACACAAAAGCCTCATTGTACATGTCAGTCCCACCCATGTACACCTGTGCACCCTAACCTGCTAGCATCCGTGTGCAGCAATACACCCACACACAATGTGCATACCTGAAATGTGGTAAGATGTTTGTGTTAGGCAATGCCACGCGGGTAAATACGTACCCCACATGTCACCAACCCACCTCAGGTACAGATATGTAAATGGCTGCATGTGAATGTGTCTGCAGAATGTGTACATCCCGCATGTGGTATGTACCCGTCGAAACCATATAGGTTTGCATACAACACGGTGCACATAACTGTACACATGTGGACAAGTCGGGTTGTTGAACCACCGCATCGATGATTAGCTATGCAGTGAAGTCGATCACATATAGCGGAACACGTGCCTACCAAACAGGACGTCCTAACAGGGTGCTACAGGCAAAGAAGGGGAAGGTGGGACATCACATGTGGAGAGTAGCATTGCCGGACGGCCAAATACACACGGTCAAGGTAAAGGACGGAACAACATGCATATGGCCGGATGGATGTTGTTCGAAAAATATATATATAGAAACACATATGAAGTGCCAGTTTAGACTCGAAATACTATATAATGCATTGAATTGTACCGTACAATATGGCAGTAGAACTAAGCCTGCATGTAATTGGTGAAGCTAAGCTGTAGTGTGATGGAATTCTGATCCTGGCAGTAACCAGTACAGCAGGCTTATGTCTGTCAGCATTAATTATCTGCTGGGTTACAGAACAATAAATTTATGTACATGCATAACATCACCCCTTCCCCTGAGGAGGATGGCCTTGTGAGCTCTATCAAAGATAACAGTACAACTCCTTACCAGAGAGACAAAGCAACGTATTAAGAAATTAACTGACTACTGTATCGGAACAGTCTAGGGTCCTTGAAACAGCTACAATCACAGAAGGACACTGTAATTGACAAGGTGCCTTGCAAGGCTGTGTTATTCTCATGGGAAAACATTTTAAAAGCACGACCCCAGCACCCATGTATGTATAGACTATTGTGGACCATAGTGATGGAAATGCCCTGTGACCGACCACGTCAGTAAGGTGGGCAAAAGCTGATTGTAAACACTATATAAAGAAACTGCTTACTGTATAGAGTCAGACAAAACTCTCATACTTGGACTGTATATTATTTAGCCTGCCTGTGTACACTACTAAAACTTTGTGAACCCGAGCCTCCTGTGTTATTGACTGTCACTTAGAAAAGCCTACTGATAACTACAGTCTGGTTTTAACTACTTATTTGACATTGTGATCCTTGTAATCCGGAATTCCCTTGGTAAGCTACAGGTCAGAGTGCATGTCTGGTTAGACATCTACGCAGGAGAATTTGCCTAAATGGTTCTTCTTGAATGAAAAGACCTCTGACTGAATTGTTGTGTGTAAAGAGGCTGTTTACTGTCTGATCTGTGGCTGAAAAGCGGAAAACTGGATCCCAAGAAGAAATCGTGCAGCCTTAAACAGGAGGCTCAGGTAAGGAGTGTTTGCCTCTTTGTCTCTATTGTAGATCAGGGACCAGACTACATTGTGTTTCTGTTAACAGTTGTGATAGCGGTCAAGACCTATCCACATACTGTTAAATCTGAACATAGGTCAGGGGAACACACAGCAGAGTAAATAGTCATTGTAGACACTACAGTGGATACAGGGAAGGAGACACCACGTGGTATGAGAGAAGGGTACGTAGCAGTCGTGTAGAGGATATGGGAGATTATTGAAGAAACAGATCATGTGATCCGCGTTTGATGGGTGACGTGAAGTATATGCAATCGCAGAGAGCACATAATGTGAGTTATCCAGAAAAATGGGGTAATAAATATGACATTGATGGTATATTACACAAAATATCGTTACTGAAACATTGCAATCCCTGAAAATGTGATGCACATGTTCTAGGGTAAACACCTGTTCCACCCTGAGAGGGACAGTCCCTCTTTGGCCAGTTGTGTCCTGCAAACAAACCGAACAAATGGCAAATGTCCTGATATCTCAGGACAAACATTTCCCAGATATCTTTCAAAATGGTAGCATAAAACAGTAGTTTTGTATCTGGAACAACAAAATATCATAATAAACAGAATAAGCAACTGAAATGCTACAACAATTGGTCGCTCTCCTGGCAAAAAGTGAAATCCTGTCCTATGTACTGGCCGTGGATATGCTTTTTCCTGGAAAATTACACGTTCCGAACACTAATGTCCCACATTGTGCATTTGAAAAGGTGGCAGCCCTAAGATGTGCAGGCGACAAAACAGCGACAATTGGGTATCCGTCATGCACATAGGTGGATTGAGGTAGTGAACCGAAGGGAACAGAACACTACAAATGGCAAAGCATCATACGTACACAGAGAAGATCATAATACAGTAGTACCGATAGCCCCCCCCCACAACCCCCTACCATCTCCGATACCACATGCAGGATATGAAGCGGGAGGGCAGGCTAGTCCCCACACGTTATCCTGTGGCAACAGAGGTAGCACAATGACCAAATGTAACAGAAGCTATTGAAACCACATCCCGAACTCGTAACATACCTAGGGACACCCGAGTAACAAGACAGTCACTAGAACAGAGTGAGGATATCTGTCAATTAATTGAAGTACCGAACCCTCATGCAGGACAGGAAGGCCAGGACCCAACCCCCATAGTGTATAGACCGTGGACACCAGAAGATATCTGTAAAGTCACAGAGGGAATTCCCCATCTACAAAGTAATCGCTATTCACCATGCAATACCCCTGTATCTTCTGATCGGAAAACAAAGGGGGAATGGTGGATGGTACAGTATGTACAAGCTGTAAATCATGTAATAATACTTAGGGTAGCGATGGTGCCAGACCCACACACTATATTCAATGCTATGAACACGCCACAGAAGTATCTTACCGTGGTACATATAAGCTATGCTTCCTTTGCAATACCTATACATCCAGATAGTCCGTATTGCTTTGCATGTACATTCAGGGTAACAGATACAGCCATACCCGGCTATCGCGGGGATACTGTGAAAGTACAATGATATTTCCACAGGAGATGGCTAGCTACATTCCGGTGTTAACTCCACCCGGGGCCAGTCAAGTTCTACTTTATGTGGATGATATTCTGCTTGCGGCCCCTACACAGCAGCGATGTATGGAAGATACAATAGCATTATTGAGATATTCAGCAGAACAGGGACATAAAGTAAGCAAGCATAAATTGCAACTACAGAGAATACAGGTCAAGTACCTGGGATATGTGGTATCCAAGTAGGGTAGAACATCACATGATGATAGGAAGGTAGCAATTTCATAAGCACCCAAGCCAACTAACAAGAAGGGAATGAAGTCCTGTCTGGGCCGACTAACATTTGTCAAAGCTGGTTACCAAACAATGCTTTGGAATCCGCTGTATTGTCTGCCTTAATCTTTAATACACCTATGGCAGCACAACACATACTACACTGGATTACAGTAGCAGAAACAGCTGTCTGCAGACTAGAACGATTGATAGCTTCAACATCTGTAGTAGGTCTCCTGAATAATCATAACACATGTTGTCAGACTGTAGATTGTAAGCGGAGATATATGACGTCAGTCTTGATGCAACAGCATGGAAGTAAGCAACGCTACATAGCTTACTGCTCATTGCAGTTGGACACTGTGGCATGGTCAGTGCCACATTGTGTACAGGCAGTTGTTGTAGCACCCATGGCAGTACAGGCCCCGGCCTTAATGTTACTAGACCACCCTCTCACTGTGAGAATGTCTCATGCAGTTGCGATCAGTCTGCTGCAAGAGAAGATAGCATTCCTGACCCGTGCTAGACATTTGTCTTGTTTGACCATACCACTGAGTCAACCTCATATGGTGATTGAACGTTGTACAACATGAAACCTATCAACGTCACGTCCGACACCTGTGTATGGCACACCACACAGTCACCTATACGAAATGGATTAAATAACTACACACAGACATGATATCACTGATATACCCTTAGATGATGCAGAGGTGACAGTTAATGTGTACGGATCATGTAGACAGAGTCCTACAGGAGTGAATCAAGTAGGTTATGCAGTAGTTATTGATAATGAGATTGTAGACGCCCAAACCCTGCAGCATAACGTGTCTGCTCAAGCAGCAGAATAGATAGCTTTAACACGTGCTTGTACTGTAGCGGAAAACTGATGTGTGGACATATGTCCCGATAGTCAGTATGTTGTCTGTACAGTGCATGTTTATGAGCAGCAGTGGAAGAATAGGGGAATGATAACATCCACCGGTAAACCGATTAATCATGCGCAATTGATCTTGAATGCATTAGACTCCATTCAGTTACCCACTAAAGTAGGTAATTGTAAATGTGCAGGTCATAGAAAGCAACAGGATAACAGTAGGAAAGGTAAGGCATGAGCTCATGCATCTGCAAAACAAGCAGCCTCACAGTTGGAAAGTGTTTGTGTGAATGAGGAATGACAAACCTCAGACAGTTTAGATGTAGAAATTTTACAAACAATGCAAACATCAACTACGAAAGCAGAAAAGCCGACGTGGGTATGACGAGGAGCAATCATTGAACACGGACTGCACATATCCACAGTGATAAAGCCAATATTAACGGCTAGTGTATTCAGATATGCGGCTTTGTGGAGCCATGGGTAGAGACATGTCTCAACAGGGGGATGGTACATTTGGTTAACAGAATACCCCTAACATACGGAATTACGAACCACATACAAACATCACGAGCAGCGTGTCACATTTGCAGTAGATATCATGCACACCGAGGATTTAAACCGAAGGGAGTGAGTTTACCTACACCACCATAACCGCTCCGTACTATTTGTATGGAGTTCATACATCTGAATAAATGTGAAGGGAACAAATACTGTTTAGTGATTACACATATATATAATCAAAATGGGTAGAAGCATTCCCAACCATGAATCCGGATGCAGCAGCAGTGGCAAAGGTGCCAGTAAAATAAAGTATCCCTAGATCTGGCATGCTGTAAAGAAGCTACAGTGACAATAGAACACATGTAGTGAACCAGACAATCACGCAACCTGGGGGATTATTTTGTATTTCCATGAATGTAAATTGCATGTACAACCCACAGTCAGCATGACTGCTGGCACCGTAAAATGGGATCCCGAGAAATAAGTAGAGGAGGTTGGTGGGTGACATCCAGACGAGTTACATGTGCTGTCTACCTTTAGCATTGCTGAGCATGACAACAGTTCCAAATGTAAAGTGTTGCACCCACTTCGAAGTAGTATGTGGAATGGCATATCATGTGCCAGAGTGGAAAGCTGTCATGCCTGCAGAGCCGGAGGTCGATGGCTCATTAGCAGGTGACATGAGGGGATTGTTAACCAATAACACTGTTCTTCAGTTAAAGTCTTTTACAGATAAAGAGCAAACGAAGACGGACGCATAGCTGACACCAGTATCCTGTGTGTATGTCACTGTTATCCAAAGAACATTATTGCCAAGTGGAAATTGTGAAGGTCTGTACCGGGTACTGTTGGCAACGCCTACTGCAGTAAAGTTTGCAGAGAGGTCGTCCTGGGTCCACCTCACATTTTTCAAACCGGTAAAGGATATCAAGTATGATTGACATCTTGTAGATGATATACCATAGAGCCTGAATCACCCGGGCAAGACTGTATAACAATACAAAGCAACCCCAAAGACATTTTGTTTGCTGTCCTAATGATTATACACCTATTAACCATGTTTGTGTTTACTTTACATTTGCTGGGACCTTACCTGCATATAACTACACGGATACAAATACTGATACGTGATGAACTGGCCACAGAGTGTCTTCCACACTTCAACAAATACCTAGGCATGACGCGTGTGCATATACAGACTATGAACACTTTAAATTGCTGTGTTTGTACTGCCATACCTACATCATATGGAGGACTTCCGATGCATGTTGTCCCCTTGGGGATAGATTGAGACTTGTGAATATTTACACTTTGATACAGGTTCTGTGAGATCACAGGACAACGTGGCACTGTACTTACCTGTTACACAAAATGAATTGTATGTTATCATAAACATGATACAGTTTCAGTTGGTGGGAGTATTTGTAACATAACTGTGTCTTACGAATGTCATATAACAGCCAAAGATCACAGTACTACTTGTAGCACCATTCATTATTTGTATTGAAACATCATGAGAACAATGTGGAAGGATGTGCAGAAACATCCTGAATTGTATAAACAGTCCTCTGTTAGAGAGAGGAAAATGTTACATGCAGAGGTAACCCGCATCAGTAGTAAAGTAGAATATTGTTATGTTGTTTGTGGGAAAAAAGCATATCAATGGTTACCTGGGAATTGGTCCGCAGTTGTTATTTGGGTTATCTGGCTCCAGTCACATGACATACTGCACAATTGCCTCTGGGTGCGAAACGAACTATAACACATATAGCTCGAAGAACTGGGAACACAATCGAGAAACCTACTAATCCAGTGGGTGAAATGGAAGCTGTTCTGACATTCCAGTCTTCTGCAAGAGATAAAGGAATATCGATTCATATGGACTTGAGTGACAGCGTCATAACCTGGGCTGGAACACTCCCAGCTTGTGGAGTAGTGAAATCAATCAGGGAACAGAGGAAGTTATCAAAACCTGTCGGAGGAATGATGAATGTGACTTTCCGCTCTTGAACTTGTGACTGATGAACTGGATGCAATGAGAACTGTTGTGTCACAAAATGTAATAGCGCACGACTGCACTGTGGCGGCAAGAATTGGTACGTGTGTGCTTATTAAAGAAGATCGCTGTGTCCAACTACCACATGAAAAGACCAAAATCAACACCCACCTAGAGGTAATACAGCAGGTGTCATCCATGGCGGAACCAGGCCCAAACCCACTGACGAACCATTTCCACAAACCATTTGGTGGATGGGGTCAGTCATACTGAATATCATGATTGCCATTTGTGTTGTTCTGCTCATATTGGGAGCATGTGTCTATTGTGGGATACTTTGCATGTAAGTATTAGTCAGGGACTCTGGCGACATATCTGTACCCGAGACTATGTATCAACACCTGTAGTGGTATTTGTCAATAGAAAATGCAAACCTTCTTGAAATGTACAACAAATTACTTGCCTAGTTAAACGTTCCAGAGGAAGAGGCTAGGGAATGAAATAATGTTGTATATGTTTCTGGATAGAATAGAAGCAATCAAAGGAGGGAGAATGTTAGCAAAATACATATTTAAACATATATATGACGTGCAACTTTAGAAGCAAATAGTGTATAATGCATATTATTCTATCTTACAATATGGCAGTAGAGCTTATCATGCATGTAATTGCCTGTAGTGTAGCTGCAGTGTGATTGAACCCTGACCCTAGCAGTAACCAGTGCAGCAGGTGTATGTCATTCAGCATTAGTCATCTGCTCGGTTAGAGAATAATACATGTATGTACAGGTATATCTGTCATCCTTCCACTGAGGAGGATAGGCTTGTGAGCTATAACACAGAGTACAGCTGCTCAGCAGAGAGACAAAGGAACCTAGTAGGAAATGGAGTGAGGACCGGATCTGAACAGTGTTGGAACCGTGACAGAGCAGAATTTACCCAAGTACAGTCTAATTGAATATGTGGCTCGCAAGGTTGTGCTATCCTCATGGGAAAACATTTAATAAGCATTACCTGAGCACTGTTGTAGGAATACAACGTTGTGGACTCTAGCGATGTAAATGCCTTGTGACTGACCACATCATTAATGTGTGCAAAAGATGATAGTCTACACAATGCTCATACAGCTGTAACATGTATAGAGTAAAACAAATGTCTAAACTTTTACTGCATAGTTCTTTGCCTCCTGCTGCACAGTAGTAAAACGTTATTAATCTCAGCTTCCTGTGTTATTGACTGTCATTTTGAAAATACGAATGAGTGTTACAGTTTGATTTAAACAACTTAATTGACAGATGTGTACATTCTAGCATGGGAATAGGTCAAGCCAACCATCACAATGTCCATGTGTACCACATACAAACAGCCAGTAACACGCAGTAGTAGTGCATGAAGGCATACACGACTGTGGGAATAGTACAGGACATATGGCACGTGCCAAGTGCAGATGCATGACACAAACCCCAGGATGGGTGTCCCTGCAAAGAGGAACATGTGCCAACCACACCTCCCACAGATGTACCGCACAAAACAGCGACAATTGGGTATCAAGTCATGCACATAGGTGGATTGAGGTAGTGAACGAAGGGAACAGAACACTACAAATGGCAAAGCATCATACGCATTACACAGAGAAGATCATAATACAGTAGTGCCGATGGCCCCCACAACCCCTACCATCTCCGATACCACATGCAGGATATGAGCGGGAGGGCAGGCTAGTCCCCACCGTTATCCTGTGGCAACAGAGGTAGCACAATGACCAAATGTAACAGAAGCTATTGAAACCACATCCCGAACTCGTAACATACCTAGGGACACCCGAGTAACAAGACAGTCACTAGAACAGAGTGAGGATATCTGTCAATTAATTGAAGTACCGAACCCTCATGCAGGACAGGAAGGCCAGGACCCAACCCCCATAGTGTATAGACCGTGGACACAGAAGATATCTGTAAAGTCACAGGGAATTCCCCATCTACAAAGTAATCGCTATTCACCATGCAATACCCCTGTATCTTCTGATCGGAAAACAAAGGGGGAATGGTGGATGGTACAGTATGTACAAGCTGTAAATCATGTAATAATACTTAGGGTAGCGATGGTGCCAGACCCACACACTATATACAATGCTATGAACCATACAGAAGTATCTTACCGTGGTACATATAAGCTATGCTTCCTTTGCAATACCTATACATCCAGATAGTCCGTATTGCTTTGCATGTACATTCAGGGTAACAGATACAGCCATACCCGACTATCAGCGGGGATACTGTGAAAGTACAATGATATTTCCACAGGAGATGGCTAGCTACATTCCGGTGTTAACTCCACCCGGGGCCAGTCAAGTTCTACTTTATGTGGATGATATTCTGCTTGCGGCCCCTACACAGCAGCGATGTATGGAAGATACAATAGCATTATTGAGATATTCAGCAGAACAGGGACATAAAGTAAGCAAGCATAAATTGCAACTACAGAGAATACAGGTCAAGTACCTGGGATATGTGGTATCAAGTAGGGTAGAACATCACATGATGATAGGAAGGTAGCAATTTCATAAGCACCCAAGCCAACTAACAAGAAGGGAATGAAGTCCTGTCTGGGCCGACTAACATTTGTCAAAGCTGGTTACCAAACAATGCTTTGGAATCCGCTGTATTGTCTGCCTTAATCTTTAATACACCTATGGCAGCACAACACATACTACACTGGATTACAGTAGCAGAAACAGCTGTCTGCAGACTAGAAACGATTGATAGCTTCAACATCTGTAGTAGGTCTCCTGAATAATCATAACACATGTTGTCAGACTGTAGATTGTGGCGGAGATATATGGCGTCAGTCTTGATGCAACAACATGGAGTAAGCAGCTACATAGCTTACTGCTCATTGCAGTTGGACACTGTGGCATGGTCAGTGCCACATTGTGTACAGGCAGTTGTAGCACCCATGGCAGTACAGGCCCGGCCTTAATGTTACTAGACCACCCTCTCACTGTGAGAATGTCTCATGCAGTTGCGATCAGTCTGCTGCAAGAGAAGATAGCATTCCTGACCCGTGCTAGACATTTGTCTTGTTTGACCATACCACTGAGTCAACCTCATATGGTGATTGAGCGTTGTACAACATGAAACCTATCAACGTCCGTCCGACACCTGTATGGCACACCACACAGTCACCTATCTGAAATGGATTAAATAACTACACACAGACATGATATCACTGATATACCCTTAGATGATGCAGAGGTGACAGTTAATATTATGCGGATCATATAGACAGAGTCCTACAGGAGTGAATCAAGTAGGTTATGCAGTAGTTATTGATAATGAGATTGTAGGCCAAACCCTGCAGCATAGCGTGTCTGCTCAAGCAGCAGAATAGATAGCTTTAACACGTGCGTACTGTGGCGGAAAACTGATGTGTGGACATATGTCGATAGTCAGTATGTTGTCTGTACAGTGCATGTTTATGAGCAACAGTGGAAGAATAGGGAATGATAGCATCCACGGTAAACCCGATTAATCATCGCCAATTGATCTTGAATGCATTAGACTCCATTCAGTTACCCACTAAAGTAGGTAATTGTAAATGTGCAGGTCAGAGAAAGCAACAGGATAACAGTAGGAAAGGTAAGGCATGAGCTCATGCATCTGCAAAACAAAGCAGCCTCACAGTTGGAAAGTGTTTGTGTGAATGAGGAATGACAAACCTCAGACAGTTTAGATGTAGAAATTTTACAAACAATGCAAACATCAACTACGAAAGCAGGAAAGCCGGCGTGGGTATGACGAGGAGCAATCATTGAACACGGACTGCACATATGCACAGTGATAAAGCCAATATTAGCGGCTAATGTATTCAGATATGCGGCTTTGTGGAGCCATGGGTAGAGACATGTCTCAACAGGGGGATGGTACATTTGGTTAACAGAATACCCTAACATGCGGAATTACGAACCACATACAAACATCACGAGCAGCGTGTCACATTTGCAGTAGATATCATGCACAGGGAGCATTTAAACCCGAAGGAGTGAGTTTACCTACACCACCATAACCGTTCCGTACTATTTGTATGGAGTTCATACATCTGAATAAATGTGAAGGAACAAATACTGTTTAGTGATTACACATATATATAATCAAAATGGGTAGAAGCATTCCCAACCATGAATCGGATGCAGCAGCAGTGGCAAAGGTGCCAGTAAAATAAAGTATCCTAGATCTGGCATGCTGTAAAGAAGCTACAGTGACAATAGAACACATGTAGTGAACCAGACAATCCGCAACCTGGGGGATTATTTTGTATTTCCATGAATGTAAAATTGCATGTACAACCCACAGTCAGCATGACTGCTGGCACCGTAAATGGGATCGAGAAATAAGTAGAGGAGGTTGGTGGGTGACATCCAGGCGAGTTACATGTGCTGTCTACCTTTAGCATTGCTGAGCATGACAACAGTTCCAAATGTAAAGTGTTGCACCCACTTGAGTAGTATGTGGAATGGCATATCATGTGCCAGAGTGGAAAGCTGTCATGCCTGCAGAGCCGGAGTCGATGGCTCATTAGCAGGTGACATGAGGATTGTTAACCAATAACACTGTTCTTCAGTTAAAGTCTTTACAGATAAAACAAGCGAAGGCCGGACGCATAGCTGACACCAGTATCCTGTGTGTATGTCACTGTTATCAAGAACATTATTGCCAAGTGGAAATTGTGAAGGTCTGTACCGGTACTGTTGGCAGCGCCTACTGCAGTAAAGTTTGCAGAGAGGTGCGTCCTGGGTCCACCTCACATTTTCAAACGGTAAAGGATATCAAGTATGATTGACATCTTGTAGATGATATACCATAGAGCCTGAATCACCGGGCAAGACTGTATAACAATACAAAGCAACCCCAAAGACATTTTGTTTGCTGTCCTAATGATTATACACCTATTAACCATGTTTGTGTTTACTTTACATTTGCTGGGACCTTACCTGCATATAACTACCACGGATACAAATACTGATACGTGATGAACTGGCCACAGAGTGTCTTCCACACTTCAACAAATACCTAGGCATGCCGCGTGTGCATATACAGACTATGAACACTTTAAATTGCTGTGTTTGTACTGCCATACCTACATCATATGGAGGACTTCCGATGCATGTTGTCCCCTTGGGGATAGATTGAGACTTGTGAATATTTACACTTTGATACAGGTTCTGTGAGATCACAGGACAGCGTGGCACTATACTTACCTGTTACACAAAAATGAATTGTATGTTATCATAAACATGATACAGTTTCAGTTGGTGGGAGTATTTGTAACATAACTGTGTCTTACGAATGTCATATAACAGCCAAAGATCACAGTACTACTTGTAGCACCATTCATTATTTGTATTGAAACATCATGAGAACAATGTGGAAGGATGTGCAGAAACATCCTGAATTGTATAAACAGTCCTCTGTTAGAGAGAGGAAAATGTTACATGCAGAGGTAACCCGCATCAGTAGTAAAGTAGAATATTGTTATGTTGTTTGTGGGAAAAAAGCATATCAATGGTTACCTGGGAATTGGTCCGGCAGTTGTTATTTGGGTTATCTGGCTCCAGTCACATGACATACTGCACAATTGCCTCTGGGTGCGAAAGCGAACTATAACACATATAGCTCGAAGAACTGGGAACACAATCGAGAAACCTACTAATCCAGTGGGTGAAATGGAAGCTGTTCTGACATTCCAGTCTTCTGCAAGAGATAAAGGAATATCGATTCATATGGACTTGGTGACAGCGTCATAACCTGGGCTGGAACACTCCCAGCTTGTGGAGTAGTGAAATCAATCAGGGAACAGAGGAAGTTATCAAAACCTGTCGGAGGAATGATGAATGTGACTTTCCGCTCTTGAACTTGTGACTGATGAACTGGATGCAATGAGAACTGTTGTGTCACAAAATGTAATGGCACGACTGCACTGTGGCGGCAAGAATTAGTGCGTGTGCTTATTAAAGAAGATCGCTGTGTCCAACTACCACATGAAAAGACCAAAATCAACACCCACCTAGAGGTAATACAGCAGGTGTCATCCATGGCGGAACCAGGCCCAAACCCACTGACGAACCATTTCCACAAACCATTTGGTGGATGGGGTCAGTCATACTGAATATCATGATTGCCATTTGTGTTGTTCTGCTCATATTGGGAGCATGTGTCTATTGTGGGATACTTTGCATGTAAGTATTAGTCAGGGACTCTGGCGACATATCTGTACCCGAGACTATGTATCAACACCTGTAGTGGTATTTGTCAATAGAAAATGCAAACCTTCTTGAAATGTACAACAAATTACTTGCCTAGTTAAGCGTTCCAGAGGAAGAGGCTAGGGAATGAAATAATGTTGTATATGTTTCTGGATAGAATAGAAGCAATCAAAGGAGCGGGAATGTTAGCAAAATACATATTTAAACATACATATGGCGTGCAACTTTAGAAGCAAATAGTGTATAATGCATATTATTCTATCTTACAATATGGCAGTAGAGCTTATCATGCATGTAATTGCCTGTAGTGTAGCTGCAGTGTGATTGAACCCTGACCCTAGCAGTAACCAGTGCAGCAGGTGTATGTCATTCAGCATTAGTCATCTGCTCGGTTAGAGAATAATACATGTATGTACAGGTATATCTGTCATCCTTCCACTGAGGAGGATAGGCTTGTGAGCTATAACACAGAGTACAGCTGCTCAGCAGAGAGACAAAGGAACCTAGTAGGAAATGGGTGAGGACCCGGATCTGAACAGTGTTGGAACCGTGACAGAGCAGAATTTACCGAAGTACAGTCTAATTGAATATGTGGCTCGCAAGGTTGTGCTATCCTCATGGGAAAACATTTAATAAGCATTACCTGAGCACTGTTGTAGGAATACAGCGTTGTGGACTCTAGCGATGTAAATGCCTTGTGACTGACCACATCATTAATGTGTGCAAAAGATGATAGTCTACACAATGCTCATACAGCTGTAACATGTATAGAGTAAAACAAATGTCTAAACTTTTACTGCATAGTTCTTTGCCTCCTGCTGCACAGTAGTAAAAGCGTTATTAATCTCAGCTTCCTGTGTTATTGACTGTCATTTTGAAAATCTGAATGAGTGTTACAGTTTGATTTAAACAACTTAATTGACAGATGTGTACATTCTAGCATGGGAATAGGTCAAGCCAACCATCACAATGTCCATGTGTACCACATACAAACAGCCAGTAACACGCAGTAGTAGTGCATGAAGGCATACGCGACTGTGGGAATAGTACAGGACATATAGCGCGTGCCAAGTGCAGATGCATGACACAAACCCCAGGATGGGTGTCCCTGCAAAGAGGAACATGTGCCAACCACACCTCCCACAGATGTACCGGCAAAAAAAACACATGGCAAACACACAGAAACACTACTGTCCAACACACAACTGCAACGGAGCCTGGTCAAACACCAACATGAAGCATGCACAAGCGGGAACTTGTGTAATGTTTGCCTTAACACACCCCATAGGCCAAGAAGAATAGAATGGACATATGCATGTAATGTTGTGAAGGATGTGTGGTAGTCCTCAGTATCACAGTGTTAGGGACACAGATACACTGTCATCAACTGTGACATATGTGCACTGTACACAGCATACCTGCATGTAATACAGAGGACAATCATGTGCCACAGAAATATACACTGGAGAAAGAGTATAGGGGATAGACAATTGTAAATGTGACAAACTATGAATATAGGTTCATACGTCCATAGGTACAGGGTAGGCCATCGTCCCAGGTTCAGCCATAACACTACAGCATAGTTAGGGTGACTTTGCCAACCTTCTGTGCTTCAGATAAAATACTCATGATATTGCTGTACCTCCGTCAAGCAGTGATAATGATGTAATCCCTGGCCTATACCTGCAATTCTCCATCCAATGGACAACATACCCATGAACAAGGCTAGGAAGGATCTCTGTCTCACATGTACTGTGATGTAGATCCACAGCATTATGAGTGTCTGGGTGATATATGTGTCACTCAAACACATCCCATTAAAGACCGTGACAAGGTAAATGTCACCTGCCCTAGTGGTTCTGAGGGATGCAGATACAGTAGGTGAAGCATACACATGACATATGGGTTGACATGGCCTCGTATGTCAGGCACAGGTCAACACTAAACAGCAGGTATGTGGCGTAATGTGGCAGGGGTCCTACAAGTGGGGCAGCATTACACAAAATGATGTCATCCTGCATCTGTACAACAATTAACCTATGAGGGCTTCCCAGCTGCTGTAGGTGTATGGTCAGATACAGTCTGAATGGGGCAATGTAGTAAATCCTAGGTGTAACACGTAATGGGTACAAGGAGACAATGACCTAGCCTGATGTAGATGTGAATACCTGCACAAACAGGTGGGCAATGTAGAAGTCCCACACAACCACGATAACAGCGTGTGTGTTGAATGAATGGTGACCGACAAACTCTGTCCCCTGATCCTGGTAATCACCCTGTGCTGGTGGACAGCCACCTATATGCTGGACAGGGGTGACCTGGTAGTTCTCCACAGGTATGATGTTCTATTACTTAGCATTTAGCTGTGGGACATGTCCCCTGACAGCAGATATGCATATCTGGGAGGCCCCTTGAAGGATATCTGTGTCAGATGTCCGTCCCACTATAGCACCTGTTTTGCAGTCATCTACAAACAATGTTGCCCATAAAACCCCTGTGTGTGCCTGTACGGTGGAAATGTAGATGAATGACGGGCGTCGACCCAGGGAAGGCCCCCGTGGGACACGACCTGCCACAGGCAGTAGGTCTGACATGTTGCCAGCATCTATGACCGTGTGGGTTGTGTCACATAGACAGTTTACAACACATTCTGTGATGTGCGTGTTCACATCAGCCAATGGGTTTATCAACGATACCTGAGGGGGTAATGTGATGAAGCGCTTTGCCAGGTCGAGGTAGGCTGTATGGACTGCAACACCCCCATCAATGGCCTCGGTGACTGTCCCGGAAATGTCAACCATGCTTTAAAGGCATTAACCGCCCCTGAACAAGACAAACCGTGTTGGATGCAAAGTATGTATGTCCCCTATGCAGTCATATACGAGGCATAGTATGATCCCTCCCCATGTCTTTGCAGATAGGTCTCCTCATGGTAATGGGACAGTAATAACCAGGCTCAGTGGAGGCATTGGCCTTGTGACGTGGGACTACAGTTGCCATGCGACACAACCTGGGTACCTTACCTGAGGTGAGGCTACAAAGAAATAGCTGTCCTAACTGTGGGTCTAATTCCTCAATGAGATAGTGGAGTACACAGTGGGGTCACCAGCTGGTCTCATGGATGCTATGTCCACTACCCTGGAGAGAGCATGTCCCACCTGTGTGTCACAGAACATTTGGTGACCACAAACCGCTGGTACAGACATCTTCTCATGTGTGGGGGAGGGTGTGGAGATGTCCTTACTGGACTTGTCAGCCTGTATGTTGGCAATGTGTGTATGTTGAGTAAACTCCACCTCTTTGTGAACCCAGTCAGAGCATATGTGGGAGTGACCTCACAGGTGTTGAGCATAGCAACTGAAGGTGGCATGATTGTCAGCCAGGTCCATGTAGGTATATCTGTGGAATGTGCCCTGGACCATGGCACGACAGTGTGTAACTCTACACATATGATGACCAAGGGTGTCATACCTCACAAGGTGTCTGCTCCACCTTGTAGTAGACACCTCCTCGTGTTGTACATCCTGTGTATGGCTGGGGTACACCACACTGGATGTAGCATTGGTACAATGAACCACAGTTGGGTAAGTGAATGCCTGGTTCATGCAGTCCTGTAGGTACTGGTAGATGGCAAATGTGATTGATGCAGTGGCTGCAGTACTGTTGACCACTGGCTCAGGGTCCTTAAAGGAGACCACAGTAGTGTGCAGAAATGTGTAGTCTGCCTCTGAGCAAGCAATGTGTATGGTAACTGGCAACACTCACAGCAACGGATGCCAATAGCAGAAGCCAATGTCCAAATAACATAGATTAACTTCTGCATGACAATATGTCTTATCATACATGTATTGACACGTGTGTGCTAATTACAATTACAAATGGCGGTAAGACTGGCCTAAAGTTCCGTGATGTACACAGTCTGGAGATGTTGTTCCAATAATAAAGTGGCAATACCTCCCAATCGTGACCTCTGGGTATGAAAGTGGTTGTTAACCTGCAACATTGGATGTACACCATTGGGTTCTGGTGTCGGAAGACATGGTTCCTGTAGCACTACACAGTATGGGTAGTCAAGCACACATCAGCGATTGCTGAACACACAGCATCAGTGAAACCCACTGCTCACAAGGACACAGTCCGACAAGCTCTACACTTTACATATGCACAGTGGTGTCCATTGTAGGACCCAAAATTGTCTAAAGAACAGAATGATGTCTTATTTCAATGCGTGCCTGAACTCATTGTCATCACAGGTACACATATGCACAAAGCGTGTTTAATGTTGCTGATAGCTGTCCATGTAATGCAGCACAGATGCTAGAAATACCCAGGGTACGGGTCCATAGAACTGCGTCCACATCACAGTCCGCACACATGAAGGATGTGTAATGGGTACTGTCGATTGTTGCAGTCAAGGGATTCTGGGTATGTAGACTCTGGGCTCGGTGTTGTTCGCATGAGCAATCCTTTGTCCGCCCGTGGGAGGGATGTGTGCGTAGCACCTGCCTTACTCTCCGCTAATAATGCAAACCATCCACGGAGAATGCTAAATGCAGGTGTGAAATGTGTACAGCCCTATACTAGTGTCCAGTAGGCAATTGTCATAGATGGACAACCGTATGGCCAAGATGGCACCCACAACTGCAAACCGGGTAAATTACACAGCAGCGGTAAGGCATAACACAGGAAATACACATAGGGACTACAGTTGACATTCCACATACAAAGCGGACCGTCGTGCCAACACCGGTACACAGCACTCAATCTGCCAGCAACAGAATGAGGAGCACCGCTACCATACAGCGGAACAGATGTGCGACCTGTGGAACACATACTAATGGCACACACACAACGTCAAGTAGGATATGTAAACTATGGCATTCTCACCTATGAAGACAACATGGTTAAATGACTACATAGGTGATCAACATGTTCCGGTGGTGTTATATTGAAAATACAGTGGCGGATATGTCCCATTGGGATGTCTGAGGTTTATATGAAGCAGTTGCTAACCAGCATCTTTGGATGTATGACATTTGTTCACAGTACTAAATCACCTGGTTATGTAGCACCATGTAGAATGGGTAGTCAAACAGACATCCGCGATTGGGGAACATACACCAGCAGTGAAAAGCACTGGGCAGGTGGACACAGTCCAGCAACATCTAACTTGACATATGCACATCGGTGTCCATTGTAGGACCCAAAATTCCATTCATTGAATGCCTGCTAGCTTCCTGCATTACTCACGTGATCTCATTGTCGTCACCACGTCACAGGTACACATATGCACCGCAAGCGTGTTCAATGTTGATGATAGCTGTCCATGAAATGCAGGGAGTCTGGGTATGTAGAATCTGGCCTCGGTGTTGTTTCGCAGGCAATCCTTTGTCCTGCCCCGTGGGAGGGATGTGTGCGTAGCACCTGCCTTACTCTCCGCTAATAATGCAAACCATCTACCGGAGAATGCAAAATGCAGGTGTGAAATGTGTACAGCCCTATACCGGTGTCCAGTAGGCAATTCACATGGATGGACAAGCGTATGACTAAGATGGCACCCATAACTGCAAACCCGGTGGAATTACACTGCCGTAGTAAGGCATTACACAAGTAATACACATAGGGACTACACTTGACATTCCCCATACAACAAACACAGACAACCAGCCGATGAAGTCCAAAGCAAAGACGAGGTACTGTAGACACCGTCAGTGACCACTCAGAGCACACTAGGAATTAAATGCAGTCACCATAGTTTATTGAAGCTCTTTTAGTCTGCTTCATAAGCAGACTTATTCAGAATACATACAATGCAGTCCAACCTACTACATTTAAAACCCTTAATTGGTCAGTAAATTAGATGTGCTAGGTATTAATTACATGCCTTAAAGGCAAACAAGCAAACAAACTTTACTTGGGTTACAGATTCCACACAGTGAGGACATCAGACATTGCTTGAAAGGTACATTCTTCATAGAAAATAGAAATATATGTATATATGAAAGATGAACCAACATAATGTTTTCCAGATGTCTGACTGCGTAACCTACATATATATGTTCTACCGCTTGTGCCAATATATTAAAGTAACTGCAGACACCTAGTAATATAAATGAACCATAATATATACAGATAGACCGTATGATCATGACTAATGTAAAATAGACCAGCGAAATGTAAAGATTCACAATGTGGTAATGTAAATATTCATTTAGAAGGTTACTTAAATAAATCAATTCAGACATCCATGTCAAAATACTAACACAAGGCCAGCGAGGTGCTTGCCCTCACATGTACTGGGATGTTGTTCCACAGCATAGTGAGTGTCTGGGTGATGAATCTGTCCCACCAACACGTTCTATTAATGACAGTGTCAAGGTGTCGTCACCTGCCCTTGTGGTTCTGAGGATCTAACTTCTTTAGGTGAAGCATAGTCATCAGATCTGGGTTCGACATGGCCTTGTATGCCAGGCACAGGTCACCTCTGGGCAAGTGGTATGCAACTGTATACAGCTGGAATTCTTTCAGTTGGTCAGTATAACACATATTCCTGAGACCCTGCATCTGTTTGTCGATGAACTGTTGGTGCCTTTCCAGCTGCTGCAGGTGTCGGGTCAGATACATTCTGAACGGGGCATTGTACCCAATCATAGGTCTAATGAGTGATGAGTACAAAGGGACAATGACCTCCTGATCTAGATGTGAATCCCTTCATGATGATGTGGGCAATGTGGAAGGTCTACCTAACTTCGTTAGCAATGTGTGTGTCTATGAGCGGTTAACAACAACCGGGTCCCCAGATCCTGGTAACTCCCTCTGTGCTCAGTGGATTGCCACCTATATGGTAGCTAGGGGTAACCTTGTTCTTCGAAGGGTATGACTATGCATTTCCTGGCATTTAGCTGTAGGCCATGTCTCTGGCACCACTTATCCACATCTGTGAGGCACTCCTGAAGGATATCTGTGTCAGATGTGTATCTGACTATGGCACCCAGTTTGCAGTCATCTGCAAACATTGTCACCATAACCCCCTGTGTTTGCTTGTACTTTGGAAGCGTAGATGCTGAAAAATAGTGGACCCAGGACTGAGCCCCATGGGACACCACCTGTGACTGGCTGTGAGTATGACATGGCGCCAGCAACTATGACCATGTGTGTTCTGTGACTTAGCCAGTTTGCAACCCATATGGCGATGTATGGATTTCGTTCAAGATGGCGGGTTTATCAATGATACCGAGGGGGTATTGTGCGAAGGCCTTTGCCAGGTTGAGGTAGGCTGTATGGACTGCTTTACCCTCATCAATGGCCTTGGTGACTGATCCTACAAAGTCAAACACGTGTAAAGGCATGATCTGACTTTGACCAAGATAAACTGGGATGTATCAAAAGTATGCGAGTCCCAAATGTCTTTATCTATGAGTTCCATTATGATCCTTCTCCATGGCTTTGCAGATAAGGCTTGTCAAGCTAATGGGATGGTAATAACCAGGGTCAGTGGAGGCACCATCTATGTGAAGTGTGACTACAGTGCCTTGTGCTACTACTCAGTGCGTATCCTGAGGTGAGGCTAAGATTAAACAGCTGTCCTAAGTGTGGGTTTAATTCCCCATAGAGTTCATGGAGTACACAGCTGGGACACCATCTGGTCCCATGGATGCTGTGTTGACTGCCTTGGAGACAGCATTTCCCACCTGTGCGTTACAGATGTTCCAGGATCTACATGTCTCTGGTATAGATATCTCTCCATGTGGGGGAATGTTAGCACTGAACATGTCAGCCAGTATGCTGGCAATGTGTGTAGGTTCAGTCATCTTCACATCATTGTGAACCCGGTTTGAGCATATCTGGGAGTGTCCTCCCAGGTGTCCAACATAGCTAAAGAAGGACTTATGAATGTCTGTTGAGTCCTTGTTAATTTCTCTGTTGAATTTCCCCTGGATGATTTCATGACAGCTTGTAGTTCTTCACATATAATGAGCAAGGGTGTGTTACCTTACAAGTATTCCGCTTTAACTTGTAGTATCTACCTCCTGTCGTTGTAGAGCTTGTTCATGGCTGGGGTCCACCAGACTGGATGCTTGTCTGTGGTACAAAGAGTCTCAGTTTTGTATGGGATTGCCTGATCCATGCAGTCCTGTAGGTGCTGGTGGAAGGCATATGCGTGATTCAGCGGTTTAAGTGATGTTCACCACTGGCTCAGGGGCCTTAAAGGAGACCACAGTAGTGTTCAGAAGTGTGAAATCGGCTTTTGAGGAAGGCATATGTATGGTAACCGGCACCACTGTACACATGGAACATCATGGCAATACACCACGGCTGGATGTGGGTAATGCTGGACATACCCACGGCAGACGTGGCACGTTCCCGAGTCCGATGCCCGAGGGACCACACACATAGCCGGCCTTAGGCATAGGCCAGGTAGGCAGCCGTCCAGGGCGTTGCTCTACTCGGGGCACCTTTCCAAACTTTATTTGGTGTAGGTAGACCAGGAGGGGGGTAGCGGGTGATGTGGCGGTGGCAACCTCTGCCTAGGGCACCACTTAACCTAAGGCCACTCTTCCCGTGGGTAATACAGCAGTACCCACACCCAGACGTGGGTCATTGCTAGTATGGCATATCATCTATGGCAAGAAACCATATATTCCCAGACATAATGGCACAGCATAATGCCTGTCTGCCGCCCAAACGCAGACATACGTCACCAGCGGCAGTGCGGGCGTACTGCGAGATGTCCGTTACCAATGTCGACATTGTCTCGCTTTGTGAAACAAACTCCACATAGCGATTCAATACTAAACAGCGGCGGAGAACCCGATGTCCCGTGGCTGAGCTGTTCAACCTGTTCCGCCATGTTAAATGTGTAGCACAGCGGAACTGGCTCAAACCAAGCAGCGGACATGTCTGTGGCTCAGTGAAAACCGTCGCATAATGGTAAACCCATGTAATATTGCGACACAGGTCATACATACCTAGGGTTAGTAATCGAAATAGGTCCGTTCGACCACACCGTGTGCAATTAGTATAACAAGATCTACAACGGGTACACGGCCAATCGGCGCTACGGTTATGAATAATTGGGGGTGACATGGTATCATAGACACGGACAAAGCGTGCCCATGTGACTCATCTAACATTCGTACCGGTCAGGGCAGTTCCGTACACTGGGCGGACAAGACCAAACCAAGCACCACAGCAACACCCTGACAATCGAAGGCCTGTATCGTGGGGATATAAGCACCTGTCATCTGAACATCCCTGCGGTCACGACATATGCATCCTGGGCCATGAGCAAGGGGAATAAGGAATGTTTAACATGCAGTACCGCACCTTTCCCAGCAGGAGAATGGATGCCTGTGGCGTGCGTGAGTGCGGGGGATATGTAAATGTACTTAAGTACCATGGGTATGCATATTAATGACACCGAACAGCTAGCGTGTCGTGGTCACAGTAACCGGCAAGCGTGAATGCAGTCACGTTTGAATTACGACTATAGAACATATAGATGTGAGCGATATGCGTAATCGTCCATGCTGCAAAGACTGTTACATGTATAAAGTTGTAAGTGCGTTCTGCACCGTCCGTCAACGGATCAGACATATGTTACGGAATAGTCACAACTAACACAAAACACGTAACCACACAGACCCAGTAAACATATATAAACAGAATACGGATATGCATGTGCGCCTGCGCGTAACCCACAATTAGGAAATGCGGGTGTGCGTGTGCGTGTGTGATCCACTGGAAGCAGGGAAGGTTAAGGATGTGTCCTCCACTCATTTACATTCATAATTGTAAAATATATGCTTAAATAGTACTTATTGATTCCATGCTTTGGAATCGTAATGCTACAATTATACACATTGATATAAAATATCCTGTTCAACACACTACATTCTAAGGTTTACTCACAACAATTATCAACTATGTTTCAAGATACTGATTGTATTGACCAATATTGTATTTATATTAACACATTGTTGTCGTATTATTGTTTCCATGAAGTAATGTATGCAACACTGATTTGTATATGTCACGTTATAATCAAGACTTGGAGCACTGTCCACTTAACTATGAGCAGGTTTATTGATTATTTGACTTTAAACTGACTCTGAAGGACGTGTATAAGGGACGACTATGTAATGCATTTCGTACTCCAACGATGCCCCATGTTAGTAGGTGAAAGAGCTCAGTATCTTTTGACTGTGGAGTCTATCGTTTTTGTCATTGTCTGTTTTGGCCGATATATGTTCAATAATGTCATTTATGAAGATGGGCAGGATGCAAGGTTTGCTGTATTTCCGCTTACTGGCACGTGGATATAGATAGGCCAAGTAATACATAATATGGGTAGTCAAGCAGACATCCACGATTGGGGAACATACAACGGCAGTCAAAACCACTGGTCAGATGGTGACAGTCCAACACGTTCTACACTTTACATATGCACATCGGTGTCCATTGTAGGACTCCAAAAATTGATCCATTCGCAATATTAACCAGCTGCGATCGACCAGGCAAGTGACAGCCGTGACTACGGCACAGCTAGACATATGCACCACCAGCGTGTTTAAGGTTGATGATAACTGTCCATGAAATGCAGGACATATGAACAGGAATCCCCAGATTGTCGTGTCCATAGAAGTGCGTCCACATCCCAGTCCGCACATGAAGGATGTGTAATGGGTACCGTGAGGGGTTGCAGCCATGGGATCCTGGGTATGCAAAAATGGGGCTCGGTGTTGTTTGGCAGATAATCCATTGTCCCGCCCCGTGGGAGGGCTGTGGGTATAGCACATGCCTTAGTCCCCACTAAGGATGCAAAGCATCCACTGGGTAATGCCAAAAGCAGGTGTGAAATGTGTTCAGCCCTATATCAGTGTCCAGTAGGCAATCCCCATGGATGGACATGTGTACGACCAAGATGGCACCTATAACTGGAAACCTGGTGGAATTACACAGCTGCAGTAAAGCATAACACAGGACATACAGATAGGGACTACAGTAGACACTCCCCATACAAAGTCAGACCGCCGTGCGAATACCGGCGTACACAGCACTCGATCTGCCAGCAACAACATGAGGATCACTCGCTTCCATACTGCAGAACAAATGGGCGACCTGTGGAACACATACTAATGGCACACTAACAACCTCGACTCCGAAGGTCATACGATGTTTCAACACTAGCGTTCCCACATATAACAAACATCCTTCAATGAATAAATAGGGTATGCATGTTCTGGCTGTTTTATATTGACAATACAGTGGCGTATATGTCCTACTGGGTCTTCTGAGGATTACTTAAAGCAGTTGCCAACCTGCAGCATTACATCAATACCATTTGGGTTAATCGTAATAGAACATGGGTTTTGTAGCACAACATAATATGTGTAGTCAAACAGACATCCGCGATTGGGGAACATACAGCAGCGGTCACAACCACTGGCCAGATGGACACAGTCCAACATGTTCTACATTTTACATATGCACATTTGTGTCCATTGTAGGACCCAAAAATATTTCCTTTTGCAACGCCAACTGGGTGCGAGCGGAAGACCAAGATGAACTACAGCCGTGACTACGGCACAGCTACATATATGCACCGCCAGCGTGTTCAAGGTTGATGACAACTGTCCATGAAATGCGGGACATATGCACAGAAATCCACAGATTGTCGAGTCCACAGATGTGCGTCCACATCCCATTCCAGCACACATGGAGGATTTGCTATGGGTACTGTCGAGGGTTGCAGCCATGGGATCGTGGGTATGCAGAAATGGGTGTTGGAGATGATTGGCAGATGATCCATTGTCCGCCCGTGGGAGGATGTGGGTACAGAACATGCCTTACCACCCACCAATACTGACAATCATCCACCGGAGAATGCTACATGCAGCTGTGAAATGGGTACAGCCCTACACCCAGTGTCAGTAGGCATTTCCCAGGATGGACAAGCGTCTGGATAAGATGGCACCCATAATAGCAAACCTGGTGGAATCACACAGCCGTAGTAAGGCATAACACAGGAAATACAGATGGAAACAACAGTAGACACACCCCATAGACATCCATCCTGCGATGCGAATCTCGGCGTACACAGCAGCCAAGGTGCTAGCAAGTATGTGGGGATCACCCGCTTCCACTCCGCGGAACATACGGGCGACCTGTGGAACACATATTAATGGCACACCAACAATGTCAACTAGGAAGGTCATACTATGGTTAAAATATGGCGTTCCCACACATAAATAACATACTGTCATGAATAAATAGGTTCTACATGTACCGGCTGTGTTATAATGACAATACAGTGGCGGATAGTTCACAATGGTACCTCTGAGGATTACTTAAAGCAGTTGCCAACCTGTAGTACTACAGTAACACCATATGGGTAAATTGTGGAAGGACACGTGTTCCGTAGCACTACATAATATGGGTAGGCAAACAGACATCCGGGACTGGGGAACATATGGCGGCAGTCAAACCCACTGGCCGAATGGACACAGTCCAACATGTTCTACACTTTACATATGCACATCGGTGTCCATTGCAGGTCCCAAAAATTTCTCCTTAAGTAAGTGTGGGCAGCATACTGCGATCGTGTGAACCAGAAGAGGTGACAGCCGTGACTACGGCACAGGTAGATATATGCACCACAAGCGTCTTCAAGGGTGATGACAACCGTCCATGAAGTGCAGGACATATGAATAGGACTCCCCAGGTTGCTGCGTCCATACACGTGCGTTCACATCCCATTTCCGCACACATGAAGGGTGTGCAAGGGGTACTGTCGAGGTTGCAGACATGGGATCGTGGGTATGCAAAAATGGGTCTCGGTGTGGATTGGCAGATGATTCGTTGTCCGCCCGTGTGCGGGGCGTGGCCATGGCATATCGTTACTCCGCACTAATGATGCCAATCATCCACCGGGAGCTGCACAATGCAGCTGTGAAGTGTGTACAGCCGTATACTAGTGCCCAGTAGGCAGTTCCATGGATGGACAAGCGTCGGCCAAGATGGCACCCATAGGTGCAAACCTGGGGAATTCCACAGCTGTTGCAAGGCATAACCCAGGAAATACAGATAGGGACTACAGTAGACACTCCCCATACAAAGCCAGACCGCTGGGCAGATACCGGCGTACACAGCACTCCATCTGCCAGCACATCAATGGGGATCACACGCTTCCATACAGTGGAACAGATGGGTGACCTGTGTAAACATACCAATGGCACAATCTCAACGTCGGCTGGGAATGACATACGATGGTCAAACTATGGCGTTCCCACCAATGAAAGACATCCTTTGGTGAATTCATAGGATTGATGTCAATAGACCATGGCAAACACCCAATGAACAGGAAAGACTTGCTGGCACCCTATGGCCACAAACCATGTCACACATAGGTAGATGGAACAGTCAACTTAAACATTTCGTCCATGACACGTCGCATATGGTATCCAAAGGTTCTTCATGGACATGTATGCGCTATCACCCGTAGGCCCCGTGAGACTTACACATAACATGGAAGTATCCAAGCTTTAAATGTCCACCCTTACACTTCCATTTGTCACTTTCTATGCGAACAATGAACATGTAGCCACAGCATAGACAGCACAGGCACTGCTTGAAACACACACATGTCAGCATCACAGAAAGCATACTATGAACACACGTATTACATGATATTGTACTATGAAACACAAACAAACCAGCAACCTGCGGCAAGAATAGTCCCTGTAGTTCGACACAACACAAGTCTTCGTAACATTTAAACAGTTTATTAAAACATGCAACGTTTTCGTTGTTTCCACAATGTCTGCAGACAAAAGCAAAGTCTAAGAATGTTCACAATCATACAATCTGAGTCTTAACAAGATTTTATACATCACATTGTTGATTGTGAACAGTTTAAGTATTTGCTTTTTCAGAAGATGTTGTCAAAGCAATGGAAACACACACACACACGGAAGGGACGGGAGACAAACCTACGCCTATCTACATGAACTCACTACAGTATGAAGCATTTACAGAATGCGCTACCGAGTTTACTGAACAGAGCGCTGTCAGAGGCATACTTGTAGGCTGGTGACATCACCCGCAAGACAATAGTTGACAATAGCCAAGGTATGTGTTGCGGAGCGTCTAAAAGCATGTTCATTCGCAGAGGCAGCTGGAAACACACACACACACGGAAGGGACGGAGGCGAACCTCGCCTATCTACATGAACTCACTACAGTATGAAGCATTTACAGAGCAGCTACTGAGTTTACTGAACAGAGTGCTGTCAGAGGCATACTTGTAGGCTGGTGACATCACCCGCAAGACAATAGTTGGCAATAGCCAAGGTATGTGTTGCGGGCGTCTAAAAGCATGTTCATTCGCAGAGGCAGCTGGAAACACACGGAAGGGACGGAGGCGAACCTCGCCTATCTACATGAACTCACTACAGTATGAAGCATTAACAGAGCGCTACCGAGTTTACTGAACAGAGCTGTCAGAGGCATACTTGTAGGCTGGTGACATCACCCGCAAGACAATAGTTGGCAATAGCCAAGGTATGTGTTGCGGGCGTCTAAAGCATGTTCATTCGCAGAGGCAGCTGGAAACACACACACACGGAAGGGACGGAGGCGAACCTCGCCTATCTACATGAACTCACTACAGTATGAAGCATTTACAGAATGCGCTACGAGTTTACTGAACAGGCTGTCAGAGGCATACCTGTAGGCTGGTGACATCACCCGCAAGACAATAGTTGGCAATAGCCAAGGTATGTGTTGCGGAGCATCTAAAAGCATGTTCATTCGCAGAGGCAGCTGGAAACACACACACACACACGGAAGGGGCGGGAGACGAACCTCGCCTATCTACATGAACTCACTACAGTATGAAGCATTTACAGAGCAGCTACCGAGTTTACTGAACAGAGCGCTGTCAGAGGCATACTTGTAGGCTGGTGACATCACCCGCAAGACAATAGTTGGCAATAGCCAAGGTATGTGTTGCGGAGCGTCTAACAGCATGTTCATTCGCAGAGGCAGCTGGAAACACACACACACACACGCACACACACACACACACACACGGAAGGGATGGGGCGAACCTCGCCTATCTACATGAACTCACTACAGTATGAAGCATTTACAGAGCAGCTACGAGTTTACTGAACAGAGCGCTGTCAGAGGCATACTTGTAGGCTGGTGACATCACCCGCAAGACAATAGTTGGCAATAGCCAAGATTTGTGTTGTGAAGCGCCTAAAAGCATGTTCATTCGCAGAGGCAGCTGGAAACACACACACACAGAGACACACACACACACACACACGGAAGGGACGGAGGCGAACCTCGCCTATCTACATGAACACACTACAGTATGAAGCATTTACAGAGCGTGCTGCGAGTTTACTGAGTAGGCGCTGTCAGGAGGCATACCCCTCGTGGGTGGTATCATTTGCAGAGGCAATCGCCCGATCGGAGTTAGGTCACAGTGCTTGATCACGCTGCCTGTTACCATCCCAAGGTCGCCCGTGCAGTAACTGCGTTAGTGCTGCAGTCAGGAATACCAAGTAACTACTGATCAGTACATCACTGCCTACTGGGCATGCTCAGACACTTAGACTCGGCACAGAGCAGACATGCATACACATGGTGCGGCGGCATGGGTGGCGGAATGTGGACCGTCGTGTGTGTCCAGCCACACAACAGAAACCTGGCCATGCCACAGGCGTGGCCGTTGCGAAGGGATACAGGCATGCACCGGGGTATAACTGCAGTCGGGCGGTGTGCACTGTGCTGTGTGTCTATCTACACAGCTGCCTACTGGGCATGCTCAGACACTTAGAGTCGGCACAGAGCAGACATGCATACACATGGTGCGTCGGCATGGGTGGCGGAATGTGGACCGTCGTGTGTGTCCAGCCACACAACAGCAACCGGCCATGCCACAGACATGGCGTTGCAGCGGGAATATCTAGGTGCAATTAACCATGTAGGACTGGCCTACAGTTTGTTGCATGCTACAGACAACCCTCCCAAACACAGGATACCTGCACAGATGTCCTGAGGACACTGGTGAGTGGGCATGCTCTCACAACAGCACCGTGTTGGGTGACATGAAGCACCCATACAGAGACAGGGAAGATTACCCATGGCACAACACACTCGCCACGGTCCCAGGTGTTCTCACACCTGGCCACTGTTAAACAGCCATGCACCATACATACTAGGGGGGGATGTCTGACAGTTCTGCCCATCACACATGGTGAGGATATGCCCCACACAGGATGTACAGCCCTCAATGGTGATGCCAGACCGTATAGTGGATCCACTAGTCATCCACATCCTGTAACCAACACCGGCATGGGGGACCTAAGTGATGACCTCTCCACAACAAACCACACACATCATACGACCGGTGTGGTACCCTACACGTCCTCCATGCCAGTGTTGAACACAGGCCAGACCGGCAACCGCCTAACAAATGCCTTCTCTGAGCACCCACATGCATGTCTGCAACAGGCAAACATGATAACATCAGGATCTTGTCCACCACAGGTAGGCACATGGTGTGGTGCACCCCAGCCACTGACTAGCTGTACATCAACAGTTGGAGCTAATACATGACAGAGCAATGTCAGTACCAGGGAAACCATCTCCCATTCATACCGGCGTCACCATATGGCCACACATACAATCATCCACGGCCGCTTGTGGGAGTGGTACTGCAGAGGGCACATGAGACAACCATAGGGCCTTCCCTAATTGTGGTAAGGACATGGTTGGGGGCACACAGACTTGGCTGGAAATGGTCCAGAATGGTACAATGGTCACTGCACCCACAGACATTGTCTGCAAACCAGCGGACATGTTCCATGCATACATCCCACCCCCCCCAAGAGGGGACATATCCATCCCACCAGAGTGTAGCCTCCCAAACATCTCATATGGCCTGGAGTAATCCCATATCTCTATGGCGGTTGACACAGCACCAATGGGCACTGATGGTGTCCCTGGCTGTGTGCTACCCATCCTCATTGAGGCCCTCGGCCCATACATGTGGCCACTGTGTCATGTTAGCCTTACTATGGGCTATGTCCCCAATGGATGGCATATGGCATCTGTGGTCCCACTATGCCAGGGTAGTGCTCTTATGGACTGTAGACAGCCACACCCTATCCGCTTGACAAGCCTTGTCTGCAAAGCTGTGGGGAGGTCCATACAGGTGCCCATGGATACAGACAGCGGTGTACAGCCAATACCGGAACATACCCACAACAACATAGTCAAGGGCAAATCCTGCCTCCCGAACCTGCTCGTCCTGTCTGGAGTGGTCACCAAGGCCATTGATGGGGATACGCGGGTTTGCACACAGTACCATGACCTGGGTGGAGCGTTCAGAGCACACTCCACATGGGACTCATGGAAAGGCTCGCCAGCATACATGTGGGGACATATGTCACCCGATGCTTCTCAGAAAGGTTGGAGGTCACACCACACAGGGTTGGTGTTCCTGGTGCCTTGTCACACTCATATCTGGTCTCCAGTGGAGGCCCACAGGGCTCAGTCCTGGGCCCCCTGCCATATGGCATTCGACCTTCCATTGTGCATGCAATCATAGGGGATTGTGGCAGACAAGGTATGCAGATGACTACACTTTGCCACCATACCCAACACCCCATGTGACACGGACATCCACCTAGGGCGTCATAGACATGGATAACTGGTGCCAGAGCCATGGCCTGCTACTACATGCCAGAGAAGGTGCAGACCTACCCAGTGTGAAGGACATGTTCGGCCCAATGTCACATGTAGGTGGTAAGCCATTCCAGATGGTGGACATGTTCATGGAAATGGCTACGACACCTGCCGTTAACCTCTGTCAACACACACAATGGCAATGTGGGTGTGAAGACATTCCACTGTGGCCTCCTGGTCTGGAAGGAATCGCATCGACATCAGGGGTGTTCATTGTACCCCTGTACACATCACACACCAGAGCAATGACTGCGTACAATGGCACATCTGGCCTGTAGCTAACCTGACGCCTGCAGCACTCGGAAGGACCGCAAGCGTTACACAAGGCGGGGATGGCGGTGCTAGGACATGTGTCACAAGCTGCACGACCAAGGGGACTCCGGCTGTAAACCCTCACAGCACATCTGTTCTGTGGTGATCTGTGCCTGGCATACGGCCATGTCTGACCTGGGTGACATGGGGATATTCCACCTGCTAGGCTCCAGGAAAACCCGGGCACAGAAGCGACTGTCACACACATCACCACAAAGATGAGTGTGGCGTGCTGGGGAACAGGGTCAATGGCGGAGACCCCTACAACACGTAGAGCAGTGCCAGCCCATGTGAAGGAAAGGCCCTGACTGCCTTCGTCCAGGAGTAATAATGACGTGTGGATGTGTGGATATAGTTATCGCCAGGCATCATGTGTGTGTCAGTGCTGGACGAGGGACTGGGGACTGATGGATGTGGCATCCCCATCCTGAGGGGTGTTAGCAGCCACACACAGTCATGCTAGGTCCACACATGTCGTAGGGCACATACCCTGTTATGTACATGTGCGCCTATGTTCCTATGTAGGGGTCCATGCCGGGTGCGGGTACCTGTGCTATGCTGATGTTGCCAGACATGCCTGTGGGTACCCCACGACTACGCGTGGGGAACTAATTACAGTGCTCCCAGTAGGCACATGCAAGTACACCATCATTGTCATATGGGTTAACTGAACCAACATGGTGCTACACATGTAACCACCATGCATACTGTGTACACAGATCAATGAATGCTGCACCAGTCCTGCATGGTATGCCTGCTGCATGATGTCAGTGCACAACCCACATCACATACACACCTGTCACCAGCCATACACACACCACAACATACACATCACGTACTATGCGGACACAGGTATCACATACACCTCTCACTATCTTGTCCACCCTGTGCATCAGAATATGTTTGCATAACCATGCACTGATGGTGTAGCTCACAGTTATGCGGCAGAGACGTCATCATATGCACAGGGTGATATGTGTGCCACAGGCATGGGCTGTACCAATGGATGACATCATGTGTGTGTGTAAGGGCCTGTGCATTGACTGGGCATGACTGTGTAGATTGCATGTGGGTGTGGTGGAGCCCTACAGTCGTGTTTGCTGTGTGTGGGTTTGTGTGTACACAGTTCAGTCATCTGTGATGCCTACACAGGGTATGCTTGGCAGCCCCAGACTGTACAGTGCAGGTGTTACGGCTCACTGTGTCCGCCTGCCGTGACCCGTGCCTGCCTGGGGTCGCGGGCAACCGGTGTAGGTACAGACAGTCCACTCTCCGATGTCACATGTCCGCTGGAAGCGTGCCCGCGGGGCCATCAGGGCCACGTCCGCGTGGCCTGCTCTGTCCTGGTGTGGTCGGTGTAGTAGCAGCTGCACTGCTGCTGCTACCAGCACTGTATTGGTGGGCATGGGAGGTGGCGCACGCTGACCTGCACCAGGTGGTGTTGCTGGCCTCGCCCGTGCCCTATGCCTCACCCCTACCTGGTGTTCCTGCACGGACAGCCCACGCTCAAGGATGGCCATGCCTCGGTCGAGGATACCAGCCAACTCACCCAATCTCCTATCCAGAACATCGGCAAGATGCTGTTGGGCATTCGCCAATGCCTGGATATTGTCATTCAAGGAACGGATTGCAGACCTCTGCAGCCTCTGCCCTTCCTGGTTCTGCCATTCGGCACGTGCCTGCGCCGCCATTACAGTCTGGAACATGCGTCTGGTTATACCAGCTGCTGCACCCTGTACGGCAGGTGTATGTCTAGCGGTGCTCCCCCTACGAGCAGCACCTGCCACATGCCTTCGTGGCACTGCACCAGTCATTACACTGGCAACATTGTGTGTACCCACACCTTCTGCAGCCACCACACATTCCTGCTCGGTGCCAACAGACGCTGACTGACCGTCATCTATGGGCAACGGTGTTGGGGTATGTGTCGGCATCCGAACCGTGTTCAGGGATGAAGGGGACGTAAGTGTGATGTTCTCCAATGGCACAGTGTCTGCCTGTGACGACCCTGCCTGTGCCTCATGCACATGGTCATCACCACTAGTATCTGTGGGGACACTAGCATCAGCTGGACCGCAGGAGGGGAACTCACCTACAGCACCTGTCAATACAAAGGCATACTGTCAGTTACAATACAGACACACACACACACACACACACACACACACACACACACACAGACATCATGCATGCGATAATGCAGGTGGCATGCAGCATTCACACACCACAGACCAGTGAATGTAGACCAGACATTCCTAGTGGCAGTATGCACACTGCCCTGGTGGGAACAGTACAACAGGCAGGTGTCTTTTAGTAGGCATGCAGTACACACATTCATGGTAGTTTGCATGCATCACCGTGATACACCGTGTGGCCACAGGCGAGTTGACAGTACACATGTCTGCCGACACTATGTCATGTACACCGCAAACATGTGTGGTATCATGTGGACATGTGACGATGGTGTCCCACCGCATGCACCACATCACAATGGCTGTCATGGTGCAGTGTTATGTGTACAATCTACAGATACAATGTATGGGTAACAGGGATGTCTGTGCAGGTGTGGTTGGTGTGAGCTGTGTACATAGCTGTACAGTGTGGAGTGCGGGCACTGTGCCACTGCACAGTAGCAGGACACAGTTATGTTTCTGTGTGATGCGTGACCTGGACGCATTACATTGCCATGTCTGTAAGTCAGTTCTGCCGCTCAGCAGCACGTATGTGGTGGATATTGGAGGCACCTGCAGTAGCTGTGGAGAGGCATTCCATGTCAGTGGTGTACTACATCGGATGTCCAGGGGGGCCACTACAGTGATGAGCCCACTATGTGTGTACAGGGTGCAATGGTGACTACCCACTGTGGATGTACTGTGTGGCAACATGCCTGTAGGTATCGACCATGGCCTTGTCTGTCTGGGTCATTGACAATTGTGTGTGGTGGACATCGTGCACATGGCACTGTGGTGGCCCATGTGACATACAACCATACTAGTGTAAGGTGTCACATTCCCTACAGATATGCAGACAGTGTGGATGTCTGCTATGTCGTGCATAGGTCATGTCATGGTGTGAAAATGTTGCAGCCAGACATCCACGTGCATGGGACATGGCATGTGCCATGTCTAGCGTGTGCACCGATGCAGGGGCATAGGTCACATTGGTAACACCTGTGCTCTGGCAAGATCACAGCTCACTATGTGGTACTGTGTGCATACTGCAGAGGCATACCGATGCATACTACACATGCAGCCATTGTGGAACACCTACACCATTGTATGCATAGCTGAATGCACGTAACACACCAATAGGTCGTGTGGTGTCATGCCACTCTACGCTAACGGTTGTATCTACTGTACATGGGTGGTGTGTGTGTTGGGTGGTGCAACCTGTATACCATGACTGGGGCACACACAGGTGTGCATGTCATGCCTGGACACATGGGGAATATCAATACACCATATCATGCCTTTGACTAGCAATAGACTTACCTGCAACAGACCCTTGTGTTTGCGACACGCCAGACGTACCTGTAAAGGGATGACACAAAGGTATACACATTATCCATTACTATCGCCACAGTCAGCAGTGTGCATGTCACATCATGCATCTGTGAGTTAGCATGTGCTATGCACATGTCTGCTAACACAACATAGCATACTGTAGTATGCGTCTTGTGTGACCATATACCTGGCATGTATTGCTATATTATGTGTTGTACTATGACACCCACCCCCACGTCACTTATCATACAAACATGCAACCCTGACTTACCATGCAGCTCCAAGCTCATAGGTCAGGAGACACACACCTCCACGATGGACGCATGGGTTTCTGCGTGTTGTTCCGTGGGTGTCCCCAGACTGGCCAGGAGCTCCTCCGTGGCTGTGAGTGGGGGCTGGGTTGGTGGCCCACCACCTGTCCCACGTTGTTGTCTGGCGATTGCAGCGGCACGCTGTCTTGCATGCCGGATCAGGTCTGTGCAGTGCCTGCGGATCTGCTGATAAGTGCGGTTGTATCCGCCCAGGCTGTTCACCCTCCTGCACATCTCCTCCCACATCTCCTGTCATTCCTGTGCCTGCTGTGGCACATGAGTAAATAACATGTCATGATTAGTATGGAGGTATGGTATGATCACCTCCTCCTCCTGTCGACTGAATGCAGGAAGCCGGGATCGTGGCATTATCTGTAAGACATAATGATGGTGGCAGGTCACATTTACACTGCTGTGCTGGCATACTGTTGGAGATACATTGCTATGACAAGTACGACATCTGCACAGTAATCTGTGAAAGGCATCATGGCAGTGACACAGCCGATGTGTTGGCTTCACACCATTGAGCAGTGGGTGTCACATCATATCTGTTTGCCACCCCATCACACTGTACACGCACCATGTAGATGTTAGCCAGCTGTGGACATGTGTACCTGGCTGCACCTGTGTCCATATCACTGGCATAGGTCCCCATGTGACGTCGGTGCTGCTGTTCACCTGGACGCTGTGTATATGTCAGTACACATCATGTCTGTAGCCATTGTGAATGTCAGCAGTGGCACTGTACACATACACATGGACACCTGCACATGCATGTGTTGTGGCATGTACATCCACACAGCACTGTACGGGTGTTGGACAACTTGCCACAGCTCACCTGTGTTGCACATGTGATAGACATAGGGCAATGTGTAACCATGACACATTAGCAGGACAAGCCATGCATAGCATGTACACACACACATTGTCCAGAGCATCACACAGCACCTGTGACACCACAGGGTGCATCACCGCCACATTACTGCTGTGTATGGTTGATAGTGAGAGTGCCTTTTGTCCATTGCACCATGCAGGACTGTGATAGCTCATGCAGCCTTGCTGGGCAGGTCTGCATGGTATGGCAGGGTATGCCACATACATGGCACTGGGTTGTGATCCACCTGGGGGTTTACGATATTGGCAGGGTGGCTGTCCATTCCATATGTCATTGCTATGTGTATATGGACATTCAACATGTCTATCGCCATGGTGTGGACACTGGCCTCAAGCGGTATGCTACGCTGCTTGCTGAGGGTGTGTCTGGTGCATGCAGGTATCACACATCCATGCATACACTGTAACCCTGGCAGGTGCTATGTGCTGGGATATTGATCAACACAGTGCTGTATGTGGACACACACTGCTATCCTGTGCACATGGATGGTTGCCTGCACTGATGTGGGTACCACATATGTGTACATCCAGTGCCTGCTGCCACCCCCATGTCTGCTGCTGCACTACACACCGCCATCCCTCCCTCTGTGAATGTGGTGTTGGGCACAGCATAGGTATCCATGTATGGGGACAGGGATGTTCACATAGCAGGGTCACTGATGGTATCGTCGATCAGACCATACAGCGTATGGCGCACCCTCACACATATAACCCATTCATATTGTTGTTCACAATGGTGACACAGCTATATTGCTATGCGGAGACATTCACAGCCTTACATACACAGATGCATGCCGTCCATCTGTGGCATGGCCTGGACTATTGGTGTGCTTCAGCACATTACATGTTGACTGCAGCTGGCGCAGACCTACTGTGCACATGTCTACATGGTAAGCCTGTTCTACAGTAGGCATCTGTGATGTGCTGTGCACATCTCATATCTGCACATTTGGTTGGTGTCCATCGGTCCACGGGCCAGTGGTGGGACACACAGGGATGTTGCTGAACATATATGCATGCAACCCTGTACAGCTGTAACACTAGCCTCTCAGATGCTCATGTGTCGTGGCCGTGAACACCGTACACACACATGTGGTTGTGGGCTGCCGTCCATACCCATCTCCATCTCCTCCTGTGGGTTGCTATCATCCCACACACTCCTTGTATTGTATGTTCAGGCTATGCACCTATGTGGGGCTTGTGGGCAATACGATACTATATGCCTTTGCACCCATCACAGACAATGTCACACAGGTACACCGGCAGCCGTACACATCACAGCTTGTTGTCAGCCGTCTGCGTGGTACACACATAACACATCTCCTGTGGGACATGGTCATTTGTATGGGCATGTCCAGCAGTCACATACCACAGCTACCCCTACATGACGGCTATGCAGGACATGTGTCTGTACAGCTACTGTACATGTACATGAGCAATGCCCCCCTACCTACATCACATGGTACTACCTGTGGAGTATGTGTGTCTGCATCCATGCTATGGCCATAGATGACAATTGTACATCAATATGTGCAACATACCTCATTGGGGGTTGTCATGTGCACATGTTCCATGTGTCAATGCATTGTTTGTGTCTGTTGGGCGGTCATTGTTGTGCATGGTTTACATGGCTGACATAGCGTACTGTGTCTGATTCCAGGTACTTCATTGGGCTACCAGCATTGTACATTTCTACAGCACATTCCAGCCATCATGTAGCCAGCTTAGATGACAGTGGGAGGTGTTCCGCCATGTGCACATATGTCACACAGTACGAGGGTGACTGACACACATTGTCAGGACTGGGTTCTGACTGCTGTGGATGTGTGTACTGGTGTTGACAACCATGACTGCACCAGATGGTGTCTTCTGGATGTGTAACATTCACAACACACACCTACATTCACATAGCAGCACATCGTCCACGACAATGGACATTCCTGCATGAACACTCTGTACGGTATGTCTGTATGACCACTGCATATATCACTGGTAGCCACCAGCATGGCTGCCTACAACAGCGGTGTGTATCCTGTGCAAACATGGGTTACACCTGTCACAACACACCTGTGTCAGATGGCCCTGTAGTGGGTGACAGTGCAGTTCCATACATCATGTAACAGTATACATCGTGCACCAGTATGTTGCAGACATGTGAACAGCTGTGCTAGTCGACATATGCACACATGACACATCACCTGGTACACCGTGTCTGCCTTGCCACCTGCTATTGTGACCACCCTGTGATGACATTGTACGGCCCACATGGACTGGGACATGTGATGGCTCAATGGTGAATTAACCCTCCGGTGTGTGTCTAGCCAGGTGTCCAGTAGCCAGTGGTCTGCACGCAGGGATAGTGTACATTGGCCTACTCTGTCACTGGGACTGTTGACTATGGTCATACTGTAGTTATGCAGGCATGTGGTGTTTGTCCAGTCTGATAGTCGTGTTCAACCACACTACCGTGGCACACATGACCTGTGGACATCTGCCTAAGGTGTGCAGCCCACATGTACATCTTCACATGCTATGCTGCCTGTGCAGCGGTGTCACATGTCTGTCTCCGGCTGGGCTGTCACAGGTAGGCACAGCATGCAGTGATGTGTGACAATGCTTACACCCTCCACTGTGCTGTACACAAGCACTGCACACACAGTACAGCACACATGTCATTTATCTGCAGTGCCTGGGACCTGCCTCCATGCCCTACACGGCACACCTTCCAGTCCAGATTGTACACAGATCATACCTCCCAGGCACATACCTGGACTGCAACACACACGGGTGGGTGGTTCCCACCACACAGTGATTTACACACATACTGTATATTCCCAAGACACATTGCATCATAGGTAATCCATGTTCAGATACCCATGTTCGTGACCGCTACGCACATTGTGACACGCGACAGTGAATACACTGTACACCACAGGTTACATGCTGGTCGTGTTGGCATACTGTACATTGCACCTAGGACAGTTGCTACTGCTATGTATTGACAGCAACACGCCCTTCCCTAGTTTGGACTCCCATGTACCCACACATGCTTGGCCATGCAGTACACATAGCTGGGTGACACATTACACGACACATACCATACCTACACTACCCTCGGCATGCACCAAACCTCCATGTGTCTGTGTGCTATGCCTACACACATCCCCCTCTGTTTGCTGAACATCCATGCTTCTCAGCCCTGCTAGCCACACCCTAAACACACAACCATAGCAGCATGCATGGTACATACACTCTACAGCCGGTATTACTGACATCCACTGACAGAGGTAGTTGATGGCATGGCACCCCGTACGATGGACAGTCTACGTGCCTATGCCAACACTGATCACAGTGCACTTCTGCTACATTTACCACTGGTAGGGGCCATGCTATTCCACACAGAGACATGGTGGTACTGGCCTTTTCACAGACGCCACAGTGGTATTCCTGTTCCATGCACACGTGCTGTATGGGCACATGTGCAGGCTGTTGCACGGTAGTTATGTTCACATGTGTGTGGTGTGTCACTTGACAGTCATGGTGTGTCCTCATGGTGCATCACATACTCCACAGCTAGCTACCTACACATGACTGCCATACATTGCAGTGTGGGCCCTCACGCAGTGTGGTGGTATGTCTCTGCTGTTTGACTACATCCACATTCAATGCAGCATACAACAGTCATGCAGGCATTGCCAACACAGATGTTGCTGGCATCGTGCCTGCCAATGGGGTACCTACCAACAATACACACTCTCACTCACTACAGGGTTCCAATCCTTGGCTGGACATTGTATTAACCCTGTGGACACATACATAGTACTGCCATGCACATGTTATGTCCGGGAACACAGTCCCAATGTCACCTCACATCTCCGTAGTTGTTGTATCCCGCCAACCTGGCTGTTACATGTCTCTGCAGCAGCACACTGCATTGACTGCTAGCCCATTCATGTACGTTGTGTACCCTGACCACCACACTACCACATCTATCACACTACACATGGGTGGTACTGCATTGCACGTATGGGGCTGCATTTGTACACCCATGACTGGGCCATTCAGTATGGCACTGGGCCACATCCTGACATACATGCTTCACACACTCATTGACTACCTGCATGCCTTTACTGGCACCCTTGTTGGGCTTCTGTGCGCCACAGCACACCACATCCCATGCTGGCCGCCTGTCATAACATTGCATGGGTGGTTGGGGTGGTACAGAGGGTATCACATCAGACATGATCCGCTCTTTGCCCTTCAGCACCATTCCACTTTATGCTATTGCCAATGTACACATCCAGCATCACATCGTACCCTATGTCTCAGGATGTTATGCCATGTGCCTCCTGTACAGGTCACACAGTGGTGCAGACATATCATGCTAACTACAACAAGTCAGGGACGTGTGACATTGCACAGTCCTCAGTCATGTGGCCCCTCATGCTCACTATTTGCATACGTACACTACCTGCTGTCACAGAGTATTGTCCATGCCTACATATACCACATCTACATACCTGACAGCATTCTAGCTCATCCTACTCATATTGCTAACAACCATACAGGTGTCAGTGTGGCAGATATATCATGTAGATATCATTGCATCAGTTACATCACACATAGTGCATACACATAACCTTTGCATAGTGACAGTCATGCAGTGTGTATCACATGGATACTGTCCCTATACATGCATATCACGTTGTACATGGTTGCTGTACACACATGCCCCACATGGTGCTGTGGTTGCCATATTCCACCATGGCGTGGGTACACATGTGCAGGACCACGCATTTCTGGACCGTATGTCTAGCTGATACCTTGGGTGCCCTTGTACCTGTGCCATACACACATGTACACGCGGGCAGTGTTACAATAACACATATGTGGTGTACCTTACACAATGGATACAACGTTACATGTCTCAGTATAGTCATGCTGTGATGTCTAGCCGGCTCAGACAGTTTACATATGCAAATGACAGTCATGTAACACATCTGTACTCACCTGCATACCACTAACACAGGGGTGTAATCTACTCTGCCATGGGCCATGTTCTCCGCATTACTGATGCATGTAGTACTCCTACATGGCGTTTGCAGTGGGCAGGGTGGGAGGAGCAGTTCTGCATGTGTGCACACATGCCACATTGCTCAGCCCGGGCGTCTGTGTGACATCCACAGACTGGACACACACCGTGCTGTGGGACATAGGTCCTGTGCACATCCCACAGAGGCACACTGTGTCACTAGTCATGTGATAGCTCCCTTGCTGGTAGGGTGACACAGACCCATGGTACCACCACAGCGGAAGTACTGTATAGACATACAGTTGACATCCACTTCTGCCGTTCAGTGGACACTACCATGGGGGGGGTGACACTACTGTGTACATTGCACATGTGTTTACACACGGCCCTGACGGACATCATTGTGGCACACATTGCACCTGCTACGGAACGTTTGGACATGGTTACTTGCTGTTCTCTCCATTTCGGGTACCTATTCTGCTACTACACTGTCCCATATGTGCAGGCCATACATATCTTGTTTATGTACATAACATTAGGCCATCCCTCCATCATGCATGCTATGCCTGTGATACTGTCTATGATTTCTGAACATATCCATCATGACAGCTTTGCATTACACATAATTTACATAGTCACCCCTACTGCGTGGGATACGTGCACGTTTTGCGCACATTCCGTATGACATCGACGGTATATGCTCATGCACATGTGTGCTGTGACACTATACATACATGGCCTATCCCCTGCTGTGGGGCTTCATTGTTCGATATCCACTGACAGCATCAGCGTGGGTGGTGGCATTGTTCTGTGTTTGGAATCCCTATGGCGGACCTTGGGTTATCACATCTGTGTACATGTTGTCCCACTGCTGTGCACACGTTGTCCACAGTCGTTGGTATGCTCCGCGGCTTAGCATTACATAACCACCTTTCACCACTCTCTGCCTAATGGACAGGTATCTTTACTTACACACATCGTTCACATACAGTGCAGATTAGTCATACATATCATGCGTTACACATCAGTACATCTCGTGGGTTTGACATACCTTTCCGGCCTTCGCTTCTGTATTCGTCAATATCTTCCTCTCAGTATTTCCTTTCAATAGCGTTTGTGTTTGTTATGAACATACGGTTTGAATATCCAGGGAGTCTTCCTTTTATTCATCGTCACCTGAGGCATGTGGGTTCATCACGCCAATAGCTGTTCCTCGGTGTGTACTTATGCGCATATCACTGGTGATCCTCCTCCATTCAGACGTTACCGGAAACTAGGCCATGGTTCATTCCTCGTGTGGCCGTTAGTTATTTGCACTACCTTCGTGGGGATGGTATGTATTGTATAATGTTTGTGTGACTGCATACGTTATGTGTGGTGTCAGGTACATTACGCTGTGGTGTTAGCCGTGGATTGTGTGTGTTGGGTATGGTATTCTGTTTGACATGTGGGTGTCCGTGTCCTGGCGGCGTCTGTCGATGGCATTGTGCATTCAGATGTGTAACATAGCTGTTATATTCCTGTACACAACGGATGCAGGGATGCATCAGCTGCTGCTAGTGTTTCCCACGTGGCTTGTTGCGGGTATGCCGCTGTCATTGACTGCCTGTATGTTTTTGCTACGGTTTTAGCTGTTATCCCTTTGATATGTGCGATGGGGTATATCTGCGGATGTGGGTGACGGTGCGGGTGTGGGTCTTGCATTTATACATACAAGATATGCTTGTGTGTGTGCTCCATCCCTGCTTGGGGAGCTGCAGGTTACCTGTCTGTTGTTCTGGGAATGTTTGTTTTGTTGATGTCGTGTGGTGTCGGTATCGCCTGCATGTGTGCTTCCTGCACGTATTCCTCCTTCACATCGGTTATATATCTGCGGATGTTCGTCCGTGCCTACTATCCATTGGCATTTTGTCAGTGATAGTTACGGTGATTGTGGTCCTATACTTGGGACGGCCTGTATGCTACCGGTAGCCTCCTATTCGTGTGCCGCTTGCTTACTTAACGGTCGTGGAACACACAGCGGTATTTACGGGTCCGTAAGTGTTCACGATCGGTGCCGGGATAGCACATTCGTATTTTCGCCGTACATGCCTGATGCTGTGTAACTTTGCCGACGTATCGTGTTGAGTCTACCATATGGCCGCCATACATACGGTCATGGTTTGTACATGCGTCCTTTGCATCTCCTGTTGGCTATGGCCCTGTGGTACATTCTGGGACATTTCCGCTTTGCATCGTTTACGCCGCCACGCATAGCCACTGAGGAGATGTCAGTACTACTTTGTGGGTACTGCTGTACATACGCCTATGGTTCCTGTACTGTATGCCTACGCATGTTATTACACTCCGCCTGTGACATGTCACCTACATACACATTTTACAGTGGCACACACATTGCACACACACAGCGGAACACACGACAACCTCACCTCACACATACACATATTGCCGCCATGGCTCTCAACCTTCCATTTCCAAAATGAGGAACACACACATTACTAATGTGGAACAAATGGGCATAATGTGGAACACATACTAATGGCATACTAACAACTTCAGCTAAGTAGGTCATAGGATGGTTAAAATATGCTGATTTACTTACAATGAAGAACCTTTAATGAATTACTATGATTAATTTCTATTTACCAGGATGTCATTTAAATACATTCCTAACAATGAATGTTTGACAGACATTTTCAATGTGGAACTTTGAGGAACTGCGAGGAACATGAACTGTTTTAGACCCCAAATGAGTCGTTCCTCATAATGACGTACACTTGACTGGTATGCTTGCCGCTTTCGCCGACGGTTGCACACAATACCTCGTTGGCCACATCGCCCGGCGGCGTGTACCTCCGCACTCATATCCTATGGATATGACACACATATCCCATTACTGTACCGTGGACTGGTGATCATCCCGACACGCGGATATGTATTGATGCAGGTTGACATTTCCATGGCTGGCGTTCCCTTCTCTGCCCACCCTCCCGGATGATCGGGTTGTCGGTCACTATGTTTACTATGTGGAGATTTCGCGTCTTACTTATCTGTGAACTTGCATCCCTGGGTTCCATATTAACCTGTTGTATTTTATATCTGTGTATGTGTACATATATTTCTACATGTGTACTGATATCTATTTCCGTATCTGTGTATGCACATAAGTACATATGTGGTCGACTTGCGGCGATAGTGGCAGCATACGGCTATGCCGTGTGCTGTAGAACCGGCGTGCGGTGAGGTGTTGGCGTTCCATGCTCTGCTGGCTATTGGGTGTGCAGTGTTTGGGTGGTGCCTTTGTTGGAGTCACACATAGGTCCGGCCATACGGTACACATTACGGGTGGACATGTTTGTGTGGCTTCCATTTCACTGTGTGTGCAGGTAAGGAGGTGTCAGTCCATGGGGCCTACGCTGTCAAAGTATGTGCTATGCGTTCCCTCTTTGCCAGGGCGTGGGCATATTGGGTACACCTCCGTCTACCTACTGGGGCTGGCACAGCGTGTTCATGGCGCTGAATGCCCTGTGCCTGTGCTTGCCTTGGCAGTTGTGGCGGGCTTGGTGGCCCTACACCATTATGTCCCTGCAGCAGCTGTTTCCGCAGAATCATATTGTGTAGCATACAACATACTATGAATATGTGGGCACATGTGCCTGGAGAGTACTGCAAGGCTCCACCGGATGTATCCAAGCACTGGAACCATGATTTCAACATCCCAAACACACGCTCTATGATTATTCTGGTTTGTGCGTGTGCCTCATTATGGCGTTCTTGCATGTGTGTGTGTGCATTTCTGATGGGTGTCATTAGCCACGGCTCCAGTGCATAGCCAGCATCCCTCACAAGGTGACCTTGTGTGATGTCCCCTGGCGAATACCTGATACAGCTGTGAGGCATGCCAGATATGGGAGTCGTGGTAGCTTCCAGGGCTGCCAGCACACACATCCATGATAATGCCCTGCGCATTGCACACGACCTGGCAATTGATGGAGGGGTATCCCTTGCGGTTTGTGTAGCGTCTACCCTGCTCCCCGGGTGGTGACTTGATTTCTATGTGCATACAGTCGATCGCACCCAGTACCTCCGAGTATTGTGCCACACGGTGGAAGCGGCGCATATTGCTAGCCAACTCCTCCTGAGATCTGGGGAAGTTTATATACTCATGGGCATGTCGTAACATGGCATCCAGGAACTGGTGTAGTACCCTAGATGCTGATGCCTGTGAGATACCCATTATATCCCCGGTTGGCCTTTGAAAGGTACCTGTAGCCAGTATTCGCAAGCTCACACATACCTTTGTGTCCACTGGGATGGGCTCCCCTCTGTTGTCTCTTGTTCTCAGGCGTGGCCGGCACAGCTCCACTATTTGCTGTAACGTGTCCCTGTCCACCCTGTAGCACTCTACTATCTCCAGGTCTTGCAGCCCCTGGTAGGTCACCCTTGGTCTGAACACTCTCCTTCTCCTGTGAGTCCTATGGTAGTTGTCGGCACCGTCCTCCGCAACTCCGTCTGTCTCTGCCACATACCTATGCATCACGGCCACGGCGGCACCCACCATATACATATTAAAAGTTCCCCGTGTGTTTACACCCTACGGTGCGGCGTTTGGGAAATCGCGCTGTGTGTTGTGTGCATTCACACTTTATACTGTTGTGCTGTATACCCGGTGATGTCATTGGGTGTGTCTGTGCAGCCGTATCCATGGATTATTTTCGGTGTTTTACGGTTGCAACTGCAACGGTATTGCCGTTAGTGTTACATTACAGTTGCCTGCATTGGCTTAGCTTTGCATCTTACATTACTGCATCCTGCAGGCACATGGCATATGATGCATTTTATCTGCAGCCGCAGTTATGCTACCTCTGTACTTGGCTGTGCTATTTCGGTTCTTTGCTCTTTGCATTTCTACTACATCCCCTACTATCTTTGCATTCATATGTCTCCCCTTTCCCGTTATGCAGGGGTCTGCATGCAGAGTTGTCAGCTGCCGCCGTTTGCCCTTCCTGGATTGATTGGTGTTGATTGCTCATTACGGCTCCAATTACACTGCTTCCGCATTTCCTCATATTCTCCGCATTACCTTCCTATATCCGTGGTTGTTGACGGGGAGGCCGTCACATGACTGGGTTGGGGAACGTAGTCATCCTCGTGCACATGCATCTGTGCGTGCATTATGTACTCTCAGCGCATCTATTTCCTCACACGCCGGTCCTGCTGCTGTAATGTGCATTGTACAGCCCAGGTTTGCTGGCCTCCAATATGCTTCCTCCTACAGTGGCACACCCCTCTGCGATTGACATGTATGTCGTGTAGGCCACTCCTCGGTGTAGTACCGCTGCGCCATTTGCTCCATCCTTACACCGGCGCCAGCTTTGCGATTCACTATTATCTGCCTCATTTGCATGGCATTGACTGCTAATACATGGTTACGGCACCGAACACTGCCACCACTCCTTGACAACCCTTGCGCTGGGGTTGAGGCTTTCCATACATACTATGGTGTGTGGTGGCTGTACAGCTGATGTGTATTATACAGCTCTTTTAGGACATTGTCATATTATTTCATTGCTTTGCACCTTCTGTACACATATCCGGGGGTTCTGCTGTGGTTTCTACGTACATGACATTTTTGTCATTATTTACAGTTTGTGCATGTTTTCTTTGGACATTCTCGGTGCCTTTCGCCATTGGCATATTGCACCTGTATGATACCTGACGTTGACAGCCTTCCGTTACTCCTTGGTCATGTTTGGGTAAATGTAAACCGTTTTTTTCGGTTTACATTGCCGTGCCCTTACGCTACGCATGCCCCACTTCGTGGATCGCTATTTGCCTTCATTTGCATGGTGCAATACCGCACACAGTGTGATTAGCATACCTACGCCGGGGGCGGCGCAGGTCCGGCGCACGCCGGTAGTGCACGTGGGATTGCTTCATACCTGAATCGCTCGGTGGCCATATTTGGCTTTATAACGCCGACGCTATGCTGGCGCCTGGCGCAAGGTTCATGAATCCCGGGGCATGTTGACAAAAGTGAAATCAGAAGACACAAAAGCTGGCATGCTACAAAACAACAACAAAAAATGATGTTATCTATCCCTATCAGTTCTTTGCAAACAGGCTTAAAGATCTCTGCAGACAGTGATTATGCCATAACAATTTAAAACCACTTTCTCTCTAGAAAGCAACGGCATATCTCAGAAAGAAGACAATACATTTCCAACAAAAATTCACAGAATCAAAGCTATGATTTTCCCAGTACTATCATATGAATGCAATAATCGGAGTATCTGGGAGGTTGTGCACCATAAGTTTGATGCTTTCGAGTTGTAGTGTTAGAAAAAAAAAACTGGAGAATTCTGTGACAATTAAGAACAGATTAGTCAATACCTGAGGAAATAAACCCAGACTACTCAATAGAAGAAATGGTATAAAACTAATTCAAATACTTTGGGTATATAATGCAAAGACAGGAAAGTCTAAAAATATTGATGTTGGGAAAGACAGAAAACAAAGATGAAAGGAACAGAAGCGGTTAAGATGGGATGGGTAAACAGAACTACTAAGGTCAGCAGTCGCCAAAAATCCCATCAGTATCACAGCAGAGGTATAGAAGCCATGCAAATGCTTTCCTTTCCTTTTCCTTTCAGTATATCATAAACTGCCAATAGCAAATAATACCTGAGGTGGAACAATATTAGCAGCAATACAAGTTGTAAGTATCACAGACCAGTAATGGAAGAATAAAAGCATAGTTTATTATAAAACAGGGTTAGTGATTTCACTGTAAAGCTTCATCACAGCACAATTACAAACACTGAACTAACATTTAAATACTGACTACCAAGTAAAAGTGTACCTTTTTGCACCAACGAAATTCAAGCATGTCACAAATTGCTAAGTTACTGTGTCCACAACAGAAAACTTCAGCTGAAAATAAATAAAACACTTATAAAAACAAAAGAAAAAAGACATATAAAAATCATCTTTCCAGCCTTCTCCTTTTCAGGCATAACACAAATTGCTAAGCTACTGCATACACAGCAAGAAACTTCAGTTATAAATATTTAAACACTTAAAAAAGCAAAACAGAAGAAAAAACATTTAAAAATCACCTTTTCAGCCTTCTACTTTTGAAAACAGGTTTCATAGATACATATTCGTTGAGTCCAAGTCCCAAGTGTGATCTTAGCTTAAAAATCTATCTCAGCTCAACAAATTCTGTATCATTAATCATGTCCCCTTGTCTGGGACATATTTAATTGTCTCATAGGTTCATAGGTAAGTACTAGGCTATTGACCCTTGGGCCTATATAAGTCTAGCCAAAAAGGTACCCTGGCTTTCGCCACCCAAGAAAATTATTTTCCTGTGCTCCTGTCGAGCAGAGTCACAGAGGTGATCCCTGGGGTGAATTTCCTATTTACCATCCAATATTCAAATTTTTTCCTGAAGAGTTCTAATGAGGATCTTTGTTTGATATAGATAGGTAGTTTGTTCCAGAGTATGGGAAGTCTCTGAGACAGAAATTTATCCCTCCAGCATGTTCTGTTTATTGTAGTGACAAGGTTTAGTTCCCTAGAGCGTGTAGCTTGGAGGGATTGGGATTTCTTTAAGTGGAGGATGTCCAACAGCCCTGGATTTGACAAAGCTTTGTATGTTAGGCAGAGATCGCCTCTGAGTAGGCGATATGCGATGGAGTAAAGCTGGAGTTTTTTGAGACGGTCTGCATAGGGCATCTGTTTGAGACCAGTAATCCTCCTTGTGAGGTATTTTCTGCGGCCTTTCTAGTTGTTGTAGATGTCTTATGAGATACATACCAAAAGGGGCATTGTATTCTATAATGGGTCGATTAAGTAGAGGGGAACAATGACCTATTTTTTCCTGGATGAGAAACCTTTTGTGATGAGGTGTACCATGTAGAAGGATTTCCTGACTACTGTGGCGATGTGATTATCAAAGGAGAGACTACTGTCCACCTGTGTTCCAATGTCTCTTATCACACTTTCGGTGTTAAGTAGACTACCAACTATTTGGTTGCTCATGGGTGCAGAGTTTTTACCAAAGGGGATGACAATGCACTTTTTTGCATTGAACCTGAGGCCATGGCTTTGACACCAGGCATCTCTCTCCATGAGGCCCTTTTGTAGGATGTCCACATCATTAGGAATTTTGATTATGGCTTCTAGTTTGCAATCATCTGCGAACTTCATTAGCCAAAGACCTTCTGTGTTAACCTGTACTTCAAAAAAGTAGACACCAAAGAGGAGAGGACCCAGGACTGAACCCTGTGGTACTCCACTTGTCACTGGTCTGTCGGATTTGGAATCTGCTACTTTCACAGTGTGGGATCTGTCAGTAAGCCAGTTGGCAACCCATCTTGTGACATTGGGATTTATACCTAGTTTAGTGAGTTTATTTATAATTCTAGACTGGGGGATGGTGTCAAAAGCCTTGGCGAGATCTAGATAGGCTGTGTGAACCACCTTACCCTTGTCTATGGCTTTGGTAACTGTTTCAAAGAAGTCTATCAGGTGTAGGAGATATGATCTGCCTTTTACAAACCCAAACTGGGTGGGGTCCAAAGTTTGGAGATTACCAATGTCTTTGCGTATAAGATCCATGATGATACGTTCCATGGCCTTGAAGACCAAGCTCGTTAGGCTTATGGGGCGGTAGTTCCAGGGGGTCCATGGTGGCTCCCCCTTTATGGAGTGGGATAACCGTTGCTGTGTGCCATTCAGTGGGCACAAAGCCTGAGGTGAGGCTGTGACTGAACATGGTGCTTAGGTGGGGTGCCGGTTCATTCTGCAGTTCATGTAGAATGCAGCCTGGGATGTTGTCAGGTCCTATGGATGCTGCGTTCTTGGCTATGGAGAGTGTGTTTTTTACCTGTGCAGCCATGATTACAGGAACTTTGCATTCTTCCGGTATAGAGATGGGCCCTTTAGAGGGTGAGAGGGGGTAAAGTTAGCACTGAACCTATCTGCCAGGATGTTGGCAATATCAGTTGGTTCTGTAAATGTAGTGTCATTGTGCTGCAACTCAGAGCAGATCTGAGTGTTGCCATTGAGGTTCTTGACATAGCTATATAATGCTTTGTGGTTGTCTTTAGAATCAGTGGCAATTTTGTTTTTGTAACTAGCTTTGGAGGATTTTATAAGGGATCTCTGCTTCTTACTGAGGCTGACCAGGGAGCTCCTCCAAAAATGGAATGTTACTCTTTTTTGCAACAATTTCTTTCTTCTGTTGTAGAGTTTGTTTATGGTAGGGGACCATCAGATTGGCTTCCTTTTTTTGGAGGATAGCATCTTGGTTCTGTTAGTGATAGCACAATCCATGCACTCGTGTAAGTGCTTATAAAGTGCATATACATATATCAACTCCAGGGTCGCACAACATTGGGGAGGGGGGCAAGTCCTTGTTTAGTGCCTTGAATACTGGTTGTCGACCAAATGAGCTGTCGACCAAATGACTGTCGATCAAATGGTCTGTCAATCTTCTGAAGTAGAACTGTGACATACTGGAATTTCATTGGTGGAAAAAGGTGCAATATTACTTGGTAGTTAGTATTTAAATGTTAGTTCAGTGTTTGAAATTGTAGACTGATGAAGCTTTACAGTGAAAGCGCTAACCCTGTTTTATAATAAACTATGATTTTATTCCACAATTACTGGTCTGTGATGCTTACAACTTGGACTGCTTCTAATATTGTTCCACCTCAGGTATTATTTGCTAATGGCATTTTATGATATACAGAAAGGAAAGCATTTACATGGCTTCTGTACCTCTGCTGTGATACTGCTGGGATTTTTGGTGACTGATGAATATTTCCTATGTTACTCCCAAGCAGTTAATTGCCAGGGAGCTTCTCTTTTTTGCTTAGCACTGCTAAGGTAATTAACACGAATTTGCAAGAGTGTAAGGCAGATGTTGATAGACAGACCTGGATTATTAAAGTCCTTGAGAATATGAAATGTGTGACTTGAATATGCATTGACAACACAATTTGTTTGGTTCTGGTGCCATGCATATGAACTTCAGGGAAGGGATGGGTGTGTATGCTTTATTTTAATGTAGTATTGATTTATACATGAAATGTGTATCAGTTGTTAGTTTAACAGGTTTTTCATTTGCATGTGCTTCTGTGGATTGCAACCTAAATATTTACTCCCTTGTTGTTAGGAAATGTTTCAGGTTTTTTTTTTTCATTCCTTTCCATGTTGTCACACATACTGTATTTAATTTGAAAGGACATTTCTATCCTCTTTTATATTTGAGTGTTTTTTTTTTTTAATTCTACTCATCATGTTATGTAACTCTGCTAATATTACATTTCTTTTTTCAGTATAAATGCTATTTTTATATTGTAGTTATTTGCATTTACTTGCTTTAGTGCAAAAATATTTATATAAGTAGATGATGTCCTACAGTTTACTGTGGGAGACTTGTAAAGGTGTTGCCATAACTTAGTCACACACAAACTAAGCCATACCATTAGACAACTAATTAAAAGTAAAATTATGTACAATTATGTACATTGGTAACAGCACTCTCCCAATAGGTCCTGTAGCATATATATATATATATATATATATATATAGATATATATATATATATATATATATATATATATATATATATATATATATATATATATATATATATATATATATATATATATATATATATATATATATATATATATATATATATATATATCTATGGGATCTGGACACATGCTCGACTCCCATATGTCCGAATCACAAAACATCGAACACACATACACGAAAGCGCTTAACATCGACAAGCGCTTCCCTGTATGTGTACCTGTTTTGTAGATCAGACTACAGTGTGGGTAAGGGAAAATTCCCTTTTCACCACTGTAGTGTGATCTCAGAGTGAGAATAATAAAGTAGGGGGGTGTGGGGGTGCAGGGGGGTAAAGCCCCCCTGCAGAAACGTAGATTTTTTTTTTTGAACTACACATACACGGAAGTGCTTTTCAATGTTAAGCGCTTTCATGTATTTGTGTTCAATGTTTTGTGATTCGGACATATGCTAGTCGAGCATGTGTCCTAGACCCATATACATATATATATATATATATATATATATATATATATATATATATATATACACACACACACACACACACACACACACACACACACACACACACACACACACACACACACACACACATATATACTCACAAAGCTTTAAAATACCACCAATTACAGTAAAAATCAAATCACATTTAAGGTAAAGCTAGCTATTCCTCTCTTGTTTATGATATGCAGTAACACAGATATTAAACTAAATAGAATAAACACAGAATGTTGGATTAATAAATATTTCTGTTTAGGACAATTTTTAGAATGACAGCTAGTTACTGCACAATTGAGTGCCTATACAAGGGTGCTCCATCCCTCCCCTTGCAGTCTGCAAGTGGGAGGCTACACTACACACCCAGCAGCTCACATGCAAGGAGACTGTGACCTTTCCCACCTTTAGTACTCATGCAGGGAGATAGTACCCCTACCATCCCCCAGTCATCATGTAAGGAGGGTGCACCCATACTAATAGACACGGGTGGCACAGTGGTACAGCAGTTAGCATTGTCAGCTCACAGCAAGAGGTTCTCCAGTTCGATTCTCAGCTGAGGTGCCTTCTATGTGAAGTCTGCATGTCCTCCCTGTGATCATGTGGGTTTTCTCCCACATTCCAAAGACATGCATCTGGATTGTTTCTTCCTGGGCCAGTGCTGAAAATAGGCTCTGTCCTATTTGGACTTTCCCAGTCAACAAATGTTAAATAAATAAGATGCATATAACTATTTCAACTCCACAATAACACAAGCCTGATGCAAAATAAATGTTTATTTTTACTGAAAACCGGGTACTTTCTGTGTAGATAATATCACAGACTTCAAAGAAGTTAGAATACACACATGTACACGCATCCATGCATACACATACGTAATTGCAGATACAAGGACGCACATATTTTATAAAAGTAAAATGGGAATGTAAAACTTAATTAGTGACTACATTAGAAATAGGAAATGAAGAAGAAACTCAGATGATTATACCAGTGCCTTACTGAAATGGGGATAGAAGCAGCACAAATTATCCAGATCCTTTTAATGGGTAAGATATGATCTGAAAGAGATTAATGGAAGACAGGTTTCTAAGTGCCAGCTTACATGAACCAGATTGCTGCACAAGAAAGTATCACAGGCCTAAAAGATATTGATTGAAAACACATTCATTCAGGCTAGCTAGCATGCATCAGATTTTTATACTAAATAGTATGTCAGTGATTCCCATAACAAATATTAATGTTTGTATGAATGCAGAACGACAGTGCCTGGGACTGAAGAAATGTATGTGTGCTTTATCTTGAGAGAAACATATATGTGTATGCTAGCTGCAAAAGACATGCTAAATATAATGGTCTCTTTTCAGTACTGGTTCAAATACTTGGCCTGGCTAAGTGATTTTCTGAGTTATACATTATGCAAATGCAAAAGCAACACACAGCAATGTGCTGAACTAATTGTGAATGAAGCCACCTATACTGTGCCAGAGAACATACCAAATGTACTGTCTGACCAATTTTAGCTTGAATTTTCCCACCTCTTCCCTCCACTCACCCTTCAGGAATACCCTTAAGTATAACTCCCCCAACTATCACTAGGGATAATTCTTTAATGCACTCTCTAAAGCTAGAAATGTTGCATTGATGAGCCCCAATAACATCCCAGGATGCCTCCTAAACAGTATGAAACATAATCTATCAGCTCCACTAGAATCATTATTCAACCATAGCCTGCAGGTTTGCTTCATGCCAAGTGAATGGAAGCCTGCAACTGTTATCTCCCTGCACAAGGGGAGGGTTGCATCTGTGGGCCTCAAGCAACTACAGACCCATAAGTCTAACTAGTCTCATATGCAAAACCATGGAAAGAATCTTCATGGAAGTGATAAACAATGACACAGGAAACCTGCAAACATTGGAGCCAACCCATTTAGGTTTCATCAAAAGTAGGTCAGGTGTACTTAAGCAGGTGAACTTCTTTAAGTAGGTCACTGAAGGCCTGGATGAGGGCAAAATGGTTCACAATGCCTACCTTGGCCTGAGCAGTGTATTGATACAATACTTTACTTGGGCATTGTGGATAATCTCACTAAATCATGCCTAAATCTATATGCCACTTGATGGGCAGCTAGCTTGCACATAGATAAGACCCAAGAAGCTAGAATAGGTGAGGCTACCTGTACAAAGAGGCATGCAACTAGTGCAGTCCCACAGGGCTCGGAGCTAGGACCTCTCAATTTTGGCATCTACTTCTCTGATGTCAAGGCCAATATCAAGAGCCTCTGGTTGACCAAGTTTGCAGATGACTTTAAACTAGACAGAGTCATTAAATCCCCCAAGGACACAAATAACCTTCAAGAAGGCCTAACACAAACAAATGACTGGGTCCAGAGCTATGGTTTAAAATGTAATGCAAATAAATTAATAATTGTATCCTTTGGAATGGCAGCCACCCTTGGAAATTACCACATTGATAATGATCACCTAAGAGTAGACCCACTAGTCTGAGATTTGGAAATGCATACAGACAGAACCTAATCATTCTGCACTGCACAACTTATAAGTAGGGGTATGCCATCTAAGTCCAAGGATGTCATTGTTCTGCTGTACTCATCCCTCATTGATCAGTCATTGAGTACAAGGCACCTTTCAGTGTGTATCTGACTAGGCATTTGCAACAACTAAAAAGTCCACAGAGGTTCCTTGCAAAAAGAATACAGGGCAAAAATAACATCTCCTACATGGACTGCCTCAAAGCAATAACTTTTTACTTGGTCTCCAATGTACTGCTGTGAATGATCTATACCTGGCATACAGAGCATCATATGATCCCACTGTGATGGACCTGTCCGCACCTGCAAATCAAATATCATCAGAAATTCCCTGTCTAGAGAGTTAATCCTCATCTTCAAAATAAATAGAACCCGTTGAAAGGACAGGTATGTGTCTCAAAGACTACCCCATCTTTAACGACTATGCATACATGTGATACAGAGTTATTCCCTAACCAAATTCAAGCATAAATTGAACATTGGGTGGGGAATCAAAAATTTGCCCGGGGTCTGGGATGTATGTGTCTTATGGACAGAGGCAGCCTGTAAATGCTTGACTTCCCATTGTCCAAGCCTATGTCCAGTCCTTAAGTGTATCAAATCACTAGCCTAATAATCCCCTGTGAACCTACAAATCTATATTATGTTACTGAACTACACAGAACGTTTAATTTGCAAATGCTTTATTTACATCAGTTTACTGTCTGTGCCTAAACTAATTGCATTAACACCACGTGGTTCTTTTGTCTGATGCTGTTCATTCATCTTCAAATGCTCAAATGCTTACACCTAAATGAGTGCTCCGTGCAGCACAATACCTCCCTCATTGTTCCTTCACTCTTTTCTTCAACTCCTCCTCATGTTTATGGACACAGCCCCCTTTCTCACTACTGTATTATCACAGCTACAAGTCTCTCTCCATAAGACATGAATACAGCTCGGAGCATCACGCTTATCCTACTGAACTCATAAACTATGTTTGACAAAATAGAAAATGCAGCTGCTGGACAAGATGTGATTGTCCATAATATTCATAGGAATGTCATTGCAGGCAAAGCAATTATGTACTGTTATGGTATTAGTATGTATACCTATGACAAATGTGGGCATTTTTTTAATTTACTTTATACATACCTTTACTACTTTTTTTTTTTGGGGGGGGGGGTTGTTGCAGCTGAAAAATCTGGTTTTGCCCAGTTCATTCACCTGCTTAACAAATGAAATTTTAAAAAGTAGAGTGAAGTGCTCTCCTACGAATTTAAGGCTTATATGTTCAAGTTTTAATGAGTGGTAGGGAAACTTAGGTGTAAAAAGTACAATGCATTACTAGTGCCATAGATGTTGTATTCAGGCTAACCTTGCATTCTGTCAGATTATAAAAGTGATTAATTGTCTCTTCTGAAGGATTTAACTCAGCAGTATAAGACATCTTTCCAAATGGTCAGTTGCAGAGATTATTAATTTCAAACCAGATTTTACTTCTACATTATGAATACAGCTAGGGGGCAGCATCCTAATCTTAGTGCAGAAATAAACTGTGGTATGTGTGTGAATAGTTTACAGAATGACCCCACCTCCCAAACTGCTGTTAACTCAATAATACTATAATAATCATTTTAAGCTATAGCTATAGCTAACAAGACAAATGTTAAAGGAAAATGACACTAAGTATGTATTTATTAAAAATACAGCATTATTTTAAACATGAAAAATAAATGCGGCCCTTTCCCACACCCAACCCCTAAAACAGTCAAGGTTTTAGTAGCACATATTAAATATAAATACTAGTATCAACATGTTATAATATCGACCCATTCATTTTACATCTTGGATCAGTGCCACCATTAACAGTTAAACAATTTTGATGTGTCATGAAAGAAAATATCTGTGAAAATGAATGTATAAAGTATAAATACAGGAGTCACGGATATAAATAACAGCTTTCAGACTTCTGCACAACTTTAATTGAATGCTCTAGAGTTACTCAAGCAATCAGTATGTGCTGACATTCTTGACAATTTTGTAAGAGAATCTGCTTTACAGGACGTTAACTAATAACAGGCCTAGCTGTGATTCACTTTCATTGCTTGTGGGCCGCTGGTTTAATCTGGCATATTCAGCAGGGTGCGTACTACAGTGTCAAGTTATAGAAATTTAAGCAGAACAGCAGGCAGCTATTCAGTACATTGCTGGATCACACACTTTTCTTAGTTTCAGGCCAATTTACTGTGATTTCTAACCTCTTTTGATATATTTAATACATTCTTACACTAATATGAATATTGGTATTCTAAAGTGAAAACATTTGTCAAGATAAAAGTGTACTGAATCCTTTGAAATAATATGAAACTTGTAGAAGGCGATATAGTATGCAATAGAAAAAGTAAAATGCATTTTTTTGTTTTGTTTCTAAATGTACTCATTGCTATAAAAATAAGAACTTATAGTAATTCAGTTAACAAATTAAATGACATTCCTGCACTGGAAAACACTATTTTTAGTCCCACTGAACATACTCAGCATGCCTGACATCCTTAATATTCCATTTTGAGCATACCATTGGGTGGTAATCAGTATTTGTCACATTTAATTACATTCTTCTAAATGTGTAAATTCCAGAACATCAATTACTGTGATGAAAATGTGCATGAGACAAAGGCTGTTGATCACTAAAGTGCTGCTACTGACCCATTTGACAAGTGAAATGGTGTTAAGTGAATTTTCTGCAAAATAAAATCATATTTGGCAGAAATGTAGAATTCTGCTTGCCATATAGTTATATAAGGTTTGCATTACAAGAAGCTTCATGATAGCATGTCTTAATATTCAACTGTGTCAGTAAAAACAGATCCACATTAATAACAAGATTAATATCCTCAGACTGCTTGTAATATAATGAATTCAGCAAAACTGAGTAGCAAGTAAACAAAACAGTATTATGTGAAACAAAAGATATTAACTAAGATATGTTTGGGAGTTGAGGATACTTGTCCCCCAACTAAATATTTATTGTTACCATTATTTGTACTATATGTTACACAATAATTCCTCTCTTTGCTCATATAAAGTCAGCCTACAGAAGAAAACCCATTAATAATGTTCAACACATTATTGGAGTCATCTTGCATGGAGCAAATTCTACATTAATAACACACCCCTGTTTTGATTCTCTATGTTTGTGCTGGCTTTAATAAATTCTCTATATTAGCTATTCATCTTTTTAAAGTAAAGATGAAAAAGTAGTTTTGTTTGTTGGACATCTGAAATATATTTAGAAGGTTTAGAATACAAAACAAGTTAGTGAGAAGATAAACTAGAAGGACAAACGTGACTACAAAATGTGAGAATCTTCAAAAACTGACTCATAAGAAAATAATGAGGCATTTTATTTCTTCATAATTGGTTCAGTTTTACCTTGAACTTCTGTAAAAGATAAACATTTAATATAAAGGATTATGTTTGGGTCACCGATCATAACCTCCTTATTATGTATTCAAAATATGGATGCCACAAAATTCACCTCGAGCACGAGAGGTGAACCTTGGTATCCATGTTGAAAACGTAATACGGGGTTAAGATCAGTGAGATTATTATAATTCTTTGTTGTGCATGGAGCATTATCTGCTTCATTTACTACCAAATAATGCGGAAAATCACAACGTATTTTGCTGACTTTCAAGGCCATAAAGCACTTAATGGACACTGTCAGAAAGGTAGTGCAACACTGTATGTCACATTTACACTTACCTTTCATACCTCTCAACTGTCGATATTTTCACAGAATGTCCAGATTATTGCTTCATATATTGTTCCTCATGAAATCCATGATTTTTGGACAAACCACTGAGAATAGAAGATAGTAAACAATAAAATATATGAGTGTTTCAGAGTTTGTATTCTTCGAAAAAATCATGTGAACACAAATCCTGTTATTCTAGCAACTTTCTAGTTCATTAAAGGGACTTAGGGACATGTTATCAGTAAAGGACATCAGGCAGAAGCATTTTTTTGTTCTGCTGCTAATATTTGCTGGTCAGTACAAGCAAATTGTACTGCCTAGCATGGGACCCAACTTTAACAAGGGATGCTTAACATTTGTTAGGGTCAAGCCACATGCCACTGTGGTTCTAAAATGGGTCATTTTTTTCTGAATATCAAAATGTAATCAAGCCACTCTATTTACTACAAATTGTTTATATTTGATATACTGGGCATCAAAATCATATCTGCAAGACAAAAATCAGTTTCACCGAATGTTGCACTTAAATTACTTGTTGAATTCTATTCCAAACATGAGCAGTTATAGCCTATAATTCATAGACTACCTGTATACCTGTATTTGATATTAGATGAAAACATTGTTGAAACATATGTTGTTATTAGCAGTGCTGATACAGTTTATTTAAAATATTATAAAAGACTTAGTTTCTGTTTTCTGAGATTTGTGCAGAAATGTAATCTGAAAAGCTGATATAAAAGACAGTGCTATTACTATGACTACACGCATGCACCAAAAATGTTTTTTTTTTTTTTACGTTTTTGTATTTTACTTGATGTATTACTGTATGACAGTGCTTAAATAATGATCTGTAAAGCAGCAAGGCTGAAGAGGATGAAGGCAGAAGTTTCTGATTTATAGCCACTCAAGTAGCATAGAGGGATAAAGCGTTTACTTCAGCCCAACTAACATGGGTTCAGTTAGTAGCCCTGGTAACTGACAGAGCAGCACAGAAGGATAGAGATGTGTCTAACCTGGAGGTGGATGGTATTTGCATTGATCTTCCCATGAAATCTCTGTTGGAGGCTGGTGACTGCACAAAGAGGTCATAGTCTAAGGGGAGATTAGAGTAGGAACATGAATACGCTTCTCTGGAGGAAGAGTGAGGCATTGCGTGTTTCCATTGCACATGACATGACTATGCAACTGGGGAAGGGTGTGGAAACTAGATAAGTCATAAAAAAAAAAAATTAATAAATAAAAAGAGAGAGAGAGAGAGAGAGAGAGAGAAGCCTTGCAGATGTTAGACAGTGTCTTTGCTCCAGGATGTCCTTTGGTTCCATATTGACCCCAGCCATTTTCAAAAAATGGTTTAACTTCTTGGGATACAACTGGAGGGACAGATAGACCTGGTAATGGATGTGTAGTACTAGGGAAGGTTATCATTATGAACCAGGGAATCATAGTATGCTCAAAATAAATAAATAATTTCAGATTTTTACACCAAAGTTCCAAACCCCTATGCCATGCTAAAGCAAGTGGCCTTCACATATATTCTGCTATTGTATAAATAGTTTTTTATTTGCTATTTTCTTTATTTTTATTTTTGTTTTTTTTTTTTTTATATATTTTTTAATCTGCCTGTTGGCACGGTGCTTAGCAATGCTGACCTGCACTTATACAAACATAGCAGACACCTTCCATATATCTAAAAATAGAAACCAGTTGTAATCAATTGTACAATAGGTTTTTTTTTTCCCTTTTAATGCATGTTTGCGTGATGCAGCATGGTGCTTAGCAATGCTAACAGGCTCCTTAGTAGTATATGTGAAGATACAGTGGTTTGCTCCACTATCGAAGTCCTGGCCAGTCATACCTTTTACATTTATTGTTGTGAAAATGTGTGACGTGACTGAAATGGCAGTTTAGTTCAAAATAAAAAATTGGTACATTTAGAAAACCTGCACAATGCTAACTACTGCTTAAACATGGTCAATGGCCTACAATGTTTGCATGCTGCTAAGCTTCACTTAAACATGGGTTGTGCAAGTCTGCATGATGTTCAGCTCCTCTAAACTGGTTTGAATGATGCTAAGCAACATGGCGCTTTTTTGAAAATTACAGTATGATGTGTGAAGGCAGGAATGCAGCCTATATTAAGGCCAATAGGTGGGAATTTCACACCATCTATTGGAGTCTCACTTGGCTGTCGGTATACCTAGTGGTGTTGGAGATGGAGCACGCTTTGGGGCACAGAGGTGGGGTGTGCAGTAGTCCAGGGTGTTTGTTGGACTTCTGGTGAAAGACTATTAACTCCGGCTACTGCAGGGCAATTATCAAGGCTCAGAATGTGAGCATGAGACCTGGGATTGGTTGGCTAGGGATTTTACCAGTGCTACTGGTATCCCCTGCACTGGTGAGCAGTGTCATTACCTCTATGATGACCTGAAGTGAAAGAAGAGGGGAACTTTGGACACCTGGGTCCAAGATGCATGGGCTGGGAAAACCACACAAATATGCAAGTATGTTTGCCAGTACTTTAGAAATATACAAGCTGACAAGCTGAATCTATGCAAAACTGGTATGCATAATAGCTTCCTTTTCTTTCAAGAGCTGCAGACGAGTGGGTTCGCAATGTCCAGTCCCATGCAGGGTGCTTGGCCAGGATGAGGCATGAGTGTGGTAAGTAGGGAAATGTCAAAGTATTAACCTAATGCATAATGTACTGTCAAAATAAATTATTTACAGAGTTTGCAGTTGTAACACTCAGTAATGGCATATCTGGGAAATGTAATATGTTTATTAATGTGTCACTGCTACCTGAAATGGTAAAGTAAGTTAAATCAAATAAACATGCAGTGCTGTGTAGTATAGCTTCCAAACATCAGTTGATATTGTGGTCTACCCTGATAACAGTCACTGTTCTGCCTGCTCATTGTGTGAAATATACTGTAGGTTGCACTCAAGTAATAATGAGGGTATATGGGTTATTTTTTAGAAGTCTGACACAGCTATCCATGCAGTACAGACCAGACCCGAAGCAACAGTAATCAATAGATTTTAAACAGTGATGGTCCTGTCATATGTACTGTTTTCAAACAAATAAGTGTTCACTATTCTTCTAGTCACTGCATGTGTGTTTTACTCAAGAGTCCAGTCAACTGTAAAAAGGAAAGGAGTAAAGTGTGCAGGAAAAACTGTCTGATAAATGTAGTGCAATACCACTATAAGGTTCAAGCCTGAGTTATGGACATTTTGTGTCAAATAATGCTGTATATTCCTCCCACTCCAGGAACAAAGAATATGCATAAGGTAGCTGATATTCTGGCCAGATATCCATGTGCATAAATGCCAGATTTTAAGGTACATTCTCAATAAAGTTTAAAGCAGGATTGTGCTTTGATAAGTAATCTGTTCAAATAAGTGTGCCACATGGCTGTATTTACTGCATGTGTGTTCTAATCTGACACCTGTCAACTGTAAAAAGGAAATTAAGAAAGACTACAGAAGAAATTGTCTGATAAATGTAATGGAATACCTACTATATATGGGTAAGGTAGCTCACGTTCTGGGCACATATCCATGTGTATAAGTGCCAGATTTTAAGAAACAATATCAATAAAGTGTAAAGCAGGATTGTGCCTTGATAAATAATCCTTTCCAATAAGTGTGAAGTAGTCCTGTATGCACTGCATGTCTTTTCTAATCTGACAGCATTTAGCTGTTAAATTAAGTTCACATTTTCCCTGGAATCAGAACTTCTGGGTTCTAATCCCATGGCAGACAGCTAAGAAATCAACAGCTGTCTAGTTTACTTAATGTATATGAACATACCTCTCAACTGTCATACTTTTTCAGAATGTAATGACTACTGCTCATAGATCTGGTCCTTGATTAGCAGATAAATGCCATTACTTGGAATGCAAATTATTGGCAAGTCCATTTATAGAACACTTTGGTAGTAATCTATGAGCACAGTATGTAAAGCAGTTCCCTCTAGTTGTGTACCTGCATTTGTTAATGCTTGGCCCATACTGTCCCATGCTAACAGGTTGAGAGGTATATACATGCAATATCATCTATACAAGAATTGGAGTTACTGTACTCCCAACTCACACTGCACACCTGTAGAAGTATGTATTATTAAGCTGTGTAGTAATACCACCTGCGAGGTCACTAATGGCATTTTTTTCTCTCGCCCCACCCCTTATCTTCTCTAATTTATTCATGTTAATTACTATTATGATTTGATATTAATATATTATTTGTAACTGTTATGTTGGACTTATGGGTTATTTCATACTAGTTTGCTGTTAACATACTTACTGTTATGTTATTTATTGTTGTGTTCCTCATAATATACCTTAATATGTATTTTGATTAATCAATATTATCTTCCATTATGTTAATACTAACATTTGTTTGGTTATTACTTCTTACCTTATGTTTATATTATTTTACAGCAGAGTGAAAAGGTAGAATGGTTCCAGGTGATCCAAGACCCAGCATGTCTGGGCTCCAGCCTGGTGGTGCCTCCTCTGCTGCCTCTTCACTATCTGTGGTGTCAGGTAGTTCCACTCCACAGGCTAAGACTGGGCTCCTTCTGGGAGCAGAAGTGGAGGGGATGATTTTGTCACCCATCAAGAACTACCAGATATGGTGCACAGGATGCTCCACTGAACTGTTGGTGCACACTTGCACTGGATAGACTGTGCTCACTATCCTGCTGGGGCAGCCTGTCCCTGGATGCCAACCTCCACCACTGCCACCACGGGGGCAGTATATGAGCAGAGTTGACAGTCCCAAGGGTGCGGACTGGAGTTGCACTGCTACCATGTGGATGCTCATGGGACTGGAATTCCACAATACCCTCCCCATCCAAGGTGTTCACCCCCTCTTGTGTCACACACACACCCTGTCTGTGGTCTTGTCTATCTTGTCTGTCTGCAAAAGCTTCCTCACCTTCCCAGCTTACCTCCTCTACATGTACCTATGTCCCTTCCCAACATTCTATTCTCATCTTAAAAAATGTCCCATACATAGCTCTCCATTTCATGCACGTGTCCACTGGACACACTTAATTTGATCCAATTGGCTTGACACCGCAGTTTTGTTGTCATCACCCCTCTCTGGCGGTGACAGTCCAAATTCATCTAAAAAAATCCGTGAAAGTGCACAGTTAGTGCTGTTGAATAAATGGATATATATGGTTCTTGCCTGCACCTATCCTGCTCATCCCTACCTGCCTGTCATTATGTTTTCCCCTGCTTGCACCCCTTTTCAGCACTGTCCTATCTCCTCATTTTTCTTTTCTTTAAAGACTGTTTGCACAATGCTAAATAGTGCTATATTGATATGTGTTTTTGGAATAGTATTAATCACATTTAAAAAGTACACCTACACCCTATTTCTGGCCCATAACCATTTCACATGCAAAACAGTGGATCATCCCACCAAGCCGCACAGCTGCAAATGAATGCAGGTGTTCCAAGCAAAACATCATTGTGCATGTTTAAATGGTGCTGCACGTCATGCCCCACCATACAAATCAGCTAAGAGATTCCTAGAAAAATAGTAGCATAATTGGCACTCTAGAACACAGATACAGCACTATAAAGGCACAAACATAAGCTCAGATGTAAGTGAGGTATCTGATAGCAGGTAACCCTGCAATTATGTCTTCAACTTGCCAGGACACACTTGATAAAACATTAATGGAAAATAGGATTTTAACTGGGACTCTGGTATAAATACAGCACTCTAAAGCCATACACATAATAAGAGATGTATGTGGGGTAATTAATGGCAGATAATTGTAGAATGATAACTATAATCAAAACTGAAGTGGAATCCTTCAAGGCCCCAGGGCCAGTGGAAACTACCCAAACTGCAGAATCCTATATAAATGCATTCTACGGACATCTCCAGGAATGCATGGATCATGCTATCCCAAACAAAACCAAGACCCAATCATCCAAAGGCAGGCGTCCAGTCTGGTGGACCCCTGCCATAAATAAACTGTACAACAGAAGGAGGAAGCTACTACATGATAGAGCAAAATCCCTAATAGGGAAGGCATCTCTGATCAGTACTAGCAAAAAATTACGATCCCTCATAAAATCCTCCAAGGCGAGCTTCAAGAGACAAATTGCACAGGACACCAAAGACAATCATAAGGCTTTTTCAGTTATGTTAGAAACCTGGGATGCAACTCCCAGACTTGTTCTGAGTTGATTCTAAACAACAAAAAATACACTGAACCCACAGACATCGCCAATATCCTGGCAGACAGGTTCAGTGCAAAGTTCTCCACCCCTCCCCCCCAAAACAGCAAGTATCTATCCCGGCAGAGGGCTGCCTCCCAAACATCTCAGATGCTCAGGTGAAGGCTGCCCTCTCCAAAGCAAAAAACACTGCTTCCATGGGACCAGATGGCGTCCCAGGTTGCGTCCTACATGAACTCCAAGGGGAACTAATCCCTCAAATAAAACAGCTATACAATCTCAGCCTCACTACAGGATATGTGCCCACAGAATGGCGTACAGCAACAGTGGTCCCACTCCACAAAGGTGGAGCCTCTACAGGCCCTGGAAACTATCGCCCCATAAGCCTGACTAGCTTAGTCTGCAAGGCTATTGAGAGGATCATCATGGAGCTCATAAACAAAGACATTGGGGACCTACAGACACTAGATCCTACCCAGTTCAGCTTTGTCAAGGGCAGATCCTGCCTTTTGAAACTGGTTGACTTCTTTGAAACAGTCACCAAAGCCATAGATGAAGGGAAGGTAGTCCACACAGCCTATCTGGACCTTGCAAAGGCATTTGACACAATACCCCACTCGGGCATCATAGATAAGCTGTCCAGCTTAAATATAAACCCCTATGTCACAAGATGGGTCGCAAACTGGCTCAAAGACAGAACCCACAGAGTGAGAGTTGCTGGAGCCATGTCAGACTCGAAAACGGTCACAAGTGGCATCCCACAGGGTTCTGTCCTGGGACCACTCTTGTTCGGTATATACTTTTCTGAGGTACAGGCAAACGTGGGAGGACTATGGCTCACCAAGTTCGCAGACGACTGCAAACTGGGCGCCATAATCAACTCTCCAGCTGACACAAACATCCTTCAAAAAAGGTCTCACAGAGACAGATAACTGGTGCCAGTGCCATGGTTTAAAGCTAAATGCCAAAAAATGTATAGTCATACCCTTTGGCAAAAACAATGTGCCCACAAATTACCACTTAGGCGGAAATCCATTAAGCACAGAGAAAGTTATTAGGGACCTGGGGACCCAAGTTGATAGCAATCTCTCCTTTGAAAACCACATTGCCAAAGTGGTTAGAAAGACCTTCTACATAGCCCACCTCATCACGAAGGGTTTCACATCTGGATCAAGAGAGGTAATCGTGCCCCTTTATTCATCCCTCATCAGGCCCATCATAGAATACAATGCCCCTTTTGGGATGTACCTTACCCGACACCTGCAGCAATTAGAAAGACCCCAAAAGTATCTCACCAAGAGGATCAAGGGTCTCAAACAGATGCCATATGCTGCTCGGTTAAAAAACTCCAGCTCTACTCAGTTGCATACCGCCTACTTCGAGGCGATCTATGCCTGACATACAAAGCTATGTCAAATCCAGAATTAATGGACATGCTCCACCTCAGTAAATCTAAATCCCTTAGAGCCACACGCTTGAGGGACTTGAACCTCAGCACAGAAATAAATAGAACTTGCTGGAGGGACAGGTTCATAACCCAGAGGCTCCCTTCGCTCTGGAATAGAATTCCAATTCATGTGAGGCAGAGCACCTCACTAAATCTCTTCAAGAAGAATCTCAATAAGTGGATGGGGGATCGTAGGTTTGTCTCAGGAATTACTCCTGTGTCACTATTAGACAGAGGCACAGTAAACTAAACCTTAAAAAGGGCACAGTATACTCAAATCAAGGGGTGGCGTAAGTCATACAGAATCGGGCTAGGCTTATAATTGCCCCAGGGCAGATAGCCTAGTATGAACCTATGAACCTATGAACCTATAACATGCAAAAATTCACCTGCTGTAGTGACTCTGTAGCTTGGTCTGTGAAATGCATTAAAAATATAACTTTTTTGGTGCACATGGTCCTGGGTTCAAATACAGCAGCATCTACCAATGAAAATACATATATGTGGTCATTAATATTATAAATTGTGATATGCATGTCTGTCTCATCATGTGTTTATTCACCCAAAGCCGTACAGTTGGAATGTGTGCATCTATATAATAGAGGGTAAAGGCCTACATATAGGACCACTTTCACCTACTCCTAGTACAACACTATAAAGTGCAGAGAAAGTCAGGTAATACAATAGCCTGAATTTCCAAAGGCTGTTAAAGTGAGTACTGAAATTGTTGCTCAGTAATATCACACTGCAGCCCACAATGTGTTGGTGGTGTTATCACAGACAACCACAACTGCACAAGCAACATACATATATCAAGAGTGAGCTAGATGCAAGGAAGTGCCAGCACACATACAACAGGGAACTACCATGACATAAAACTTGACTTGGCAGTTGTCCAAATGTATGACATCACGGTTAATGTACACCTGCCTTTTTTTCTAGGACACAACAAACATATTGCCTTGCATTTTGTTTCTGATACTGTTGGCTGACTTACCAGGCATACATACCTTACTTCCCCGTGGTTTGGGTACTCTCAATCTGGCTCTGCCTATACAACAAGTCTGGCAGAGGTCCATAATTACTCATAAAGCTTGTTTTCCTGCAAAGTGTTTACCCTTTCTGACTATGCCTATTGCCTGCAGCATCACCTTTATCTTTAACCTGTAGGACACACATTTGTATGTAAATAGTAGCTGCTGCAGACATTTTCTCTGCCATGATGTAGTATCTGTCCCCCACTATTTTCCAAACTAGCATACCAGATAGGGGTTGTAATCTAAGTTGAGGCCTTATATATTGTTCAGTAGTTGCATGGGATTTGCTGATTATACTGCAAATCAGCTGTGTTGGTTGCAGCTAGGATTTCAGAAGCACAGATTGGTTCAAAGGCAATCACTTGCTAAAAGAGAACCACATTAAAAAGGCAAACAGCTCGCTAGGGGAAACATTGTGTATGAGAGTTATTTTGCATGGTCAGCTCATTGGCACGACATTTATATATCTGTACTGTTCAACAGAAGAGTACTGTATTCCATCAGGTATGTAATCAATTTGTTTCCAATATGATGCATATGTTTTAATATACTTAGGTGGAATGGGGATTGCAGCAGTAAGCCTTTCTTGGAACTGTACTGATGACATGTCATTGATCTGCACATGTGTGACACCTACAGACAAAGTAGAGTATAGTACGGGTAGAATGCTCTTTGTTAATTAGGTATACCACTCTCCTGGAAATTTCCTGTTGATAGGGGTGGTAATACTACATTGCTATTTGTGTAGCACTGCTGGTTTTCAATATTATAAGGGGGTTTACACCTACAGGCCACAACTTAATGGACCATTGTGTTGGTTATATGATCATACAACAGTATTTGTCATGTCACAAGCAGTAATAGATGCCTGCTGCTACTATCCTACTTGCATCCACACCCTCACTATGTTTGCATGGTGTTGAATATGAGATGTGTAACCAAGCAGTGACTACTGGCAGCCATCTGTTATTGCTGTATCTCTACATACTATATTCCCATGTATGTGATCCTGACATATATTCCCATTTTGTTGTCTTTCAGGAAATATGTCTCCCCAATGCCAGAGCCCTTTTACAGAGAATAAAAATGACACTGTCCTGGACACCCTGCATCAACACCACCAACTCCTGCTGTTCAGGGAGAGGACAAACAGGGAAGAGCAGGCAGCATTGTGGGCTGACCTGGTTCACAATGTCAATGCAATTGGTCACCAGAGCATAGCATATGAGCAGGTGCAACATTGTGCCACTGATATAATAAATGCTGCCCCAGAAGAGCAGCAGATGTGGCCAGGGATTGTGATGTCACAGGTGGAGGGCCTGCAGCAGAACAACCACTCTCAGCCACTGAGGAATTCCTGGCAAACCTGGGAACACAAGTCAGCTCTCAGGCATCTATCACATGGTATGTATTGGATGTGGGTGCCACTGTTTTCACACAAGAGGAATGCCTGTGTATGCTTAGTTGGATAAGCACTGGAATACTGTAGCATTCAGTGTGTCAGGGTGTACATAGTTTTATGTGGGTGGCAAGTATTTTTATGGGGGGGAGGAGGTTAGTTGCAGTTTGAATCGCATGCTCAGACTGTGACCAACATACCAATTAACATAATATGTATTGCATATGTGAAATATTTGGATGTAATAGCTTGTCATAGTGCAACATGGGTTACCTTTTACATTACCTCTCCCTCAAATTTTCACAGAAAAGTCAGGAATCAGACGCGGCCATGCTCCTGCTCCTGATAAGCATGACACTGTTGTGTTAACAGAAGCAGAATTAGTGCACTGGATTCACTAAAGTGTCATCCTAGGCCTGCTGACTGGATTGCTGTACTCCCTGCATTATTGCCAACTTCACATTTTTACCAATGGAACATGGTTTGCAGTCCTACCTATGCCTTGTAGCTGTGACCAATCTGACAGATTTGCAGTATTTCCAGGACAGCAAAGATTACTTTATGTGTCAACTGTGCAGAGTTTTGACAAATGTCAACAGTGCATATCACTATTGCTCATGAGATTCTTGATTAAGGAGCTTATTCTTTACAAGTAACTACAGAAGTTTTTTTAGAAAATAACATCCTCAGGTTCTGAGGTTGGGGGTTAAACAAATCTGTAATACTGACAACATTTTATACAGCTTAACATATATTACAAGACAGAGCTGTAGAGCATAGTACTGCATGTATTAATGAACCACTTTTCCTTTTTTATCATAGGTGACCAGGGGATTTGGTCTCTGTCCCCTTCACAACCTGATGTCTGTGTCTCTTCTGAATCTGATGATGATGATGGTGACCAAAGTAAGGCACAAGTGGGGGTTGCAGGGGCTAAATCTGTCACAGAGGTTAACATCCTTCTTCTACCCTCATTATCACTGTACACAGTCAGTATGTCTACACATATCCACTCCCCTAAGGCCACAGATATTGGACAGTCAGAGGGTGGAGACATTGAACAGGAAAGTTTGGCTGCTGTGGCTGCAGTGAGTGTTGATACTGGTCTTAGCCAAAGAGATGGTGAGGTTCCACACAGGCAGATTGGATAGAGATGCTCGTAGGAGGCCTGCTGTTCTTCCACAACCTGTTGCAGGTGTCTCATCACTTGTCACTCAGTGTATGTTTAGGACTATCATGGAGGCTCAGGCATGTTCCAAGACAACCTCCAGATGAATGCTCAGGTTTATAGATGGAGCACAGTCTGACATCTGTGACTGGCTCCACCATGTTGCTGACACCCTGGTTTTGTTGACTGATGCAGTGGAAAGACAGTGGTCTGAGAGAGATCACAGAATATCTCTCTTGGAATGGTAATTGTCTGTGATAGAACATCTGGTTGGAGTCGATCATCGGACTCATGGACATAGGTCAGCAACTACATCTGCTGAGAATCCACATGGCTGTGCTCTGTCATGCTCCCATAGTGGCAGTACATCCAGTGCCCCTGAATCAAGTGTGCTGTCCACATAAAGGCATGGCAGGCAATGGGGTCATGGTCCTGGGAATTCCCATGGAGGACACAATCCCAGCAGACAGCAGTCACCCTCAGGTAGTAGTGCTGCTTCTAACCATTGATGTGGAGGAGCCAGTGCAACTCCTGGTAGATCTAGTTCCCATTTTCGGGGACTTAGATGGTGAACTGTCAGCTCTGCCATGAATGGTTCAAAGCTGACCAACATACAGTCATGTACGGCTAGCACTCAGCTTGACTGTGTTCATGCAGACACTCACACACCAATGTCACAGTCAGGTCACCTGCAGACACACTGGCACATTCCATGGTCCATCTTGCCTGCATCCCTTCCTGACTCACACACACACTTGCCAACCTATTGGGTCATCCTAGGCATCCTGCACCACTACACAACACCCTGTGCAAGTGATGATACCTGTGCCACATCCCTGCCATCCTTGTCATCAATGCAGGGAAATGAAGCTATGTGTCTGATGCTCAGGGTGACTACGTAAATTACATAGTATTTGGTTAATCCACTGTTGCCTTTGACATGCCACTTGTACTGGTCAGTGACAGATATTGTGTGCTGCCAGTTGTAATGAGTAAATTGCATTATTTTTGTGTACTTTAAGTTGGATGATGTTGCAATGGCTGTATACTTACACAATGAATAGTGCCTCATAGAACCATTTATGTTTCTAACCTTGAACAAATCACACTGGAATGGGCCAGTGTCTGCAGGTGTACTACATTGTTAATGATCATTTCCATGATAAGTCTTCATGGCTTTAAATGTTACACTACTGAGATACCTGAGGAGATTGCTTGTCACTGCATGCTACTTTCCCTGTGTGCGTCTAAGTATTGAAGTTAATTCCATTATGGTTTCCAAGAAAGTAGTCATTGTTTCCAAGAAAGTAGTCATCCAACATGTCTGTGTCTGTACAGAGCATAGGCAAGCAGTAGTGGGGAGGGTGAGTCATATGCATACCCTGGGAAATGTAAGGAGGGTGCATTTACAAAGTTATTCTGCAGTTGCACACCACACATGCAGTGTGTACTGCAATGATACAAGTGTCTTGTGAAGAATGCTGACAAGAGGGGAGTCCCCTGAATTGTTGGTGCCTGCCTTACACATCTGCTGGTCTCACCACAACCACTGTCTCCTAGGATACCATGCTCCTACACTTTGTCTCTCACCAAAAGCAAAATGTTAGTACTAAACCCCACATGAGGAGCAGGCCACAGCCTGTTTGTTCATCCACATAATTGTCCCATGTCATGTAAGGCAGTGTAGGCTTGACATACCCTTTTAGGTTCATAGGTTCATACTAGGCTATCTGCCCTAGGGCATTTATAAGCCTAGCCCAAAGTTTTGTGGCTTTCACCACCCCTTAAGTTTGAAGGATACTATGCCCATTATTTTGCCGTGCCTCTGTCAAGCAGTGACACTGAGGTGATTCCTGGGGTAAACCTGCAATCTCCCATCCATTGGTCAAGATTTCTCTTAAACAAAGCCAGCGAGGTGCTCTGCCTCACATGTACTGGGATTTTGTTCCACAGCATAGGGAGTCTCTGGGTGATGAATCTGTCCCTCCAGCACGTCCTATTTATAACCGTGTTAAGGTTTAAGTCTCTTGCTCTTGTAGTTCTGATGGATTTGGATTTTTTGAGGAGGAGCATGTTCATTAATTCTGGGTTGGACATGGCCTTGTATGTCAGGCACAGGGCACCTCTGAGCAGACGGTATGCGACTGAATAGAGCTGGAGTTCCTTCAGTCAGGCAGCATAAGACATATTTTTGAGGCCCTTTATCCTTTTGGTGAAGAACTTTTGGGGCCTTTCGAATTGCTGCAGGTGTCAGGTAAGATACATTCCGAATGGGGCATTGTACTCTATCATTGGTCTGATGAGTGATGAGTACAGGGGAACAATGACCTCCCTTGATCTAGATGTGAATCCCTTCATGATCAGGTGGGCAATGTAGAAGGTCTTCCTAACTACTTTGGCAACGTGAGTGTCAAATGAAAGGTTACTGTCAACCTGGGTCCCCAGATCCCTGATAACCTCTTCTGTGCTTAGTGGATTGCCACCTATATGGTAGCTAGGGGTAACCTTGTTTTTCCCGAAGGGTATGACTATGCATTTTTTGGCATTTAACTTTAGGCCATGGCTCTGGCACCAGTTATCCATTTCTATGAGACCCTTCTGAAGGATATCTGTGTCTGCTGTGTTTTCAACTATGGTGCCCAGCTTGCAGTCATCTGCAAACTTTGTCAGCCATAATCCTCCTGTGTTTGCCTGTACTTCTGAAAAGTAGATGCCGAACAAGAGGGGGCCCAGAACTGAGCCCTGTGGGACACCACTTGTGACCGGCTTGGAGTCTGACATGGCGCCAGCAACTCTGACCTTGTGGGTTCTGTCACTTAGCCAGTTTGCAACCCATCTTGTGATGTATGGGTTTACATTTAAGCTGGTGAGTTTTTCAATGATACCCGAGTGGGGTATTGTGTCAAAAGCTTTTGCAAGATCAAGGTAGGCTGTGTGGACTGACTTGCCCTCATCAATGGCCTTGGTGACTGTTTCGAAAAAGTCAACCAAGTTTAAAAGGCATGATCTGCCCTTGACAAAGCCAAACTGGGTTGGATCCAATGTCTGTAAGTCCCCTATGTCTTTATTTATGAGTTCCATTATGATCCTCTCCATAGCTTTGCAGACCAGGCTTGTTAAGCTGATGGGGCGGTAATTTCCAGGGTCAGTGGAGGCACCGCCTTTGTGAAGTGGGACCACAATTGCCGTACGCCACTCCTTGGGTACGTATCCTGAGGTGAGGCTAAGATTAAACAGCTGCCCTAACTGCGGGTTTAATTCCTCATTGAGTTCATGGAGCACACAACCAGGGACACCATCTGGTCCCATAGATGCTGTGTTTTTCGCCTTGGAGAGAGCAGTTTTCACCTGAGCATTTGAGATGTTTGGGGGGCTACAATCCACTGGTATAGATATCTCTCCTTTTGGGGGGGAGAAATTTGCACTGAACCTGTCAGCCAGTATGTTGGCAATGTCTGTTGGTTCAGTGCTTTTTACATAATTTTGAACTAATTCTGAGCATATCTGGGAGTTTCCTCCCAGGTTTCTAACATAGCTAAAAAAGGCCTTATGATTGTCTTTTGAGTCCTTAGCGACTTTTCTCTCAAAATTTGCCTTGGATGATTTTATGAGTGATCGTAGTTTTTTACTTATAATGATCAAGGGTGTCTTCCCTTTTAACGATTTTGCTCTATCTTGTAGTAGCTTTCTCCTTTTATTGTAGAGCTTGTTTATGGCTGGGGTCCACCAGACTGGGCGCTTGCCTTTGGTGCAAAGAGTCTTTGTTTTGTTTGGGATTGCCTGATCCATGCAGTCCTAAAGGTGCCGGTAGAAGGCATTTGTAAGTGATTCAGCGGCTTGAGTAATGGTTTCCGCTGGCTCGGGGGTCTTGAAAGAAACCACACCAGTCTTAAGAAGAGTGAAGTCGGCTTTTGAGAAGTTCTTCACTGTGGTCTTTTTTATCTGGGGTGGGGGCGGGATGTGGACTTCCAGTGAGATTAGTTTATGATCTGATCTCACCAATGAGGGGTATACTTCCGGTGTTGAACATTGTGTCCCCATGTTCGTGATGATGAGATCTAGTATGTTTTCTCCTCTTGTGGGGATGGTGACTAGTTGTTCCATGGCATTAGAGTTTATGAACTCTAGGAACCTTTGGGCTAGAGTGTTGGGGCTTGAGTAATGATCCCAGTCTATATTCGGATAGTTGAAATCACCTAATATGATGGTGTTTGGAGATACATTTATCCCCTCCAGTGTTTTCAGGAAAGATGTGTGAGGTTCCTGAGTTTGAGAGGGTGGCCTGTAACATGCTACAAATTGCAGAGCAGTCTTGCCTACGGTTAATTGCAGCTGGATGGTCTCCGATGCCTCGTACGTTGCCACCAACCTGGAGGTGTGGGTATCCTTAATGAATATGGATACCCCCCTCCTTTCTTGGTGTGGTCCGGATTTTGGGGCCGGAACGTGTGATATGAGGTAAAACCTGATAGTGCCGGGGTACTCTCAGGAGCCTTGAACCAGGTTTCAGTCACAGCACAGTCATCGATGTTCTAAATACTGAGAAGGGCTTCGGGTGCGTGCATCTTGAGGTTGAGACTTCTGGCATTGAGCAGCATTACCCTTATTTATTTTTCTTTTTTGTGTTCTAGGGTGGTAGGTTTAGAATTTCAGCCTTGCCTAAAAAAGGCACTATGGGGGTGGCAAGGGCCTTTGCCAATATCCAGAAGCCTAGGGGTGACAGGTGCAAGCTGTCCCTTGCAAAACAACGTGGCTTGTCCAGCATGTCATCCCAGGCAGACAGACATTGGATCCCCTTTGAATGACACCAGAGATTAAGCCAATTATTAAAGCTGATCATCTTGTCTCTGTATTGTGGCATCATTCTTGGTGAAGGTAGGATACTGCTCAAGGTCAGGGTCATACCTGCCTGGGCTACATAATCAGAGAGCTCCTCTATGTCTCTTTTCATGTAGTCCAGGGAGGTACGTCTCAGGTCATTCACACCAGCATGGACAATGACTGAGTCATACTTGTACTTGCTGTTGAGTGACCTGAGTGCTTGCGTTATGTGGCGGATTCTAGCGCCCAACAGGCAGCTTACTGTGACCTTCTCCTTACTCAATCTGGTGAGTGGGATGTCAGTGTGTCTGACTATGGAGTCACCTATGACGAGTGTGTCTGGCATTGTGTTTGGCCTTAAGGGCTGTGACTGTTTGGCACACTGACTTTGTGGTCTATGTGTTGCATGTGTTGTGTCCTGAGGTGGCAGTTGTTTGGGTGTCTGCTTTGGTGGCCTCTGCTGTTTTGGTAGATTTTTGGTCAGAGCCTCCGAGTATGTCTTTGTGTGTTTATGTGTATGATTTGAATTTGTGATAGTACTATGTGAGACTGGGTTTGTGGTGTGTGTGGTTACCTTCTCCTCCTGTCTGGTCTTGCCAGTTCTATGTTGAGAGAGCTCAGCCTCCAGTTTGGCTATATAGTTGCATCTCTCGCATGTATTTGTGTTTTGTGGGAGAAGGAGAAGGTTGTCTGTGTACATGAGGCAATTGTAACATTGCCTCAATATTCCCAGATTCACCATCTGAGCAGGAGGACGCTAGCAACTGACCCCTCGACATGCTAAAAGGAAAAACTTTATGTAATTGAGTTTGAAAAGACTTCGAGGGATGTGGGTGATCGAAAAAGGGGTTGTAGGCTGGTGGGGTACTATGTATAATAAAAAGTGCTATATCAGAGTAAAAAGTACTTTAGGAGCAAGTGCTAAGCTTTCCAGATAGAGAATAGTCTACTTAGGAATCAAGTAGAGCTGAACTTTTCAGATAGAGAATAGGCTGATTAGATTAGAAGTAGAGTTCAAGAAGAGCTGTTCTAAGGGAAAAAAAATGAAGAGTGGACTTTAGGTAGCCTGAATAGTTTATCCTTAATTAACCGCCGCTGCTCTTGTGTGCTCCTGTGGCAACTCCGCGCTAAATTGCACTAAATCGCGCTAAAGCACGCTAAAGCGTGCTTTATAGCAGGGGGCTGGAAAAGGCAGGAAATGACCCAAAATGGCCAATGAATTACATGTGGATGCCTTGAGTAGCAATCAAAGCACTCATTAGAGTTCGGCATGTATTATGCCTTGTATTCCAGGATTCTTAGGATCTCAGTAGGATAATGAGTGGATGGTGAGTCAAAGCACAGCTGAGGTGTCACAATATGATGTTCATTATCCAGTGACATTGACATCCAAGGTTGTTCGAGCAAGCACCACAGTGGCAGTGATCCCTGTTAGGTGACAGTTTTATAGCAATTCATGCAGTCTGACCAACAGATTCATGATGCATGTCTGCATGCCATGGATCTGAGGCATACTGAAGAAGAGTGGCCACCTTTGGCCAAAGTGTGTGTACCCACACCTGTTCTATGTATGTCATACTGTACATTTATGTAACCAGAACATAGGTCTGTGTTTTCACATCATGTCACACGACATCCAGAGTGATGTCTGGTTGCTTGATAGTCAGTGTAGACAAGGACAGAGTAATAATTGCAGAGTTGAACAAGTTCTTTGTGCATGCACAGACATCCACATTTTCACTGCAAGGTGTGCCTGCAGACAGTGTGTTTGCAGCTGCTAACCTGAAGGGTGTAGCAGCATGACCTTAACTTTGTTGGAGTTGTACATTGTCACATTTTTAGGTATGCTATTGTGACCATGCCTAATCATGGGATTATGTTAATCCAAGGGCCGCATGCCTGGCAAAGCATTGTTCTCACTCAGCAATGTTATGGCACACTGTCAGGTGCTGTGTTACAGTAGATGAACTACATAAAGGTGAAGACATGTTACATTTCACTATCTGTCAAGCCACTGCCTAAAGAAGGCCTGCTGTGACATACACACAAGTAAGACTGTATTGCTAATGGCATTATCAATGACCGCTGTTGAGATGTGGACAGTGTCCCTGCCCCTATACTGCTATGCCACTCAAAGAAAATATATTAGACATGTGACTATATAGCAAACCTTGATTCCATGCTGCCTCACACACTGCTCAGTACATATGACAATGAGCAGTTTGACAACATGCACACCTCACCACATACTTCACCCACACCCACATCACACACAACTGCATGTGTACAGCTCCTTACTAGACACATACTCAAAGAACAGACACCTCAGAAACTCAAGTGCAAGCTCAGTACACATACTCATATCTCTGCAGAACACAGTACACATAATGCATACACCACTGTCTCACCAGTCAAACACCTGAGGCAAAAGACAGACTCAACCCTATTATTCAGAGGTGATTACATCATGTGACACATTAGTGTCCCCCTCACCAGGCTACATATGGAAAGTTTACAGTTAGCTGTCTGTGAGGTGCTAGGATATACCATACCACACATGCATGCAGGTTTTTCAACATCAGGTGCTGTTATGACAATGTCATAGTTCCTGTTGTTATGTACAACTTGAGCCATACCTCAATGGACTGTATGCAGAAACATGACTGAGATTACAGAATCTGTTTCTGGCCGATATGCTCATAGCCTTCAGCCACATTGCACCTTCACCTAGGATGATGACTCAATGCACACAGAACATGACTTGAAGTCAATAATTGGCTTATTGTGTGATACAATTTTAAGG